>NC_063198.1:7941996-8124496 GCF_017589495.1 Alosa alosa
TCACATGAATGTGGATTATGAGGCATTAGTGGAACATTTGGTTTTTCAAGCATCGTTGCTAATCAGCACTGAGTGCCAAAGTCAGAGAGAGAGACTCAAAACAAGGCTGGAAGTAGTCTGTCATCGCTGGCCCCCATGGCTTACCTTCAGGGGCATCGTGTTTGGACAGGTGTGCACAGGGGTGGGGGTGGAGGGGGTGGGGGTTGGAGGGGTTGGAAAAGAGCATCACATGGTTCACACCTTTATCTCGAAGTTCTCGTGAATGTGTGGGAGGAAAATCATCTCCTCTTCATCCCAGTGCTGTCTGTCGTCTGCCTGGATTCGCCCCCGTATCCTCCAGCGCTGCCGGCCCAGCCGGATCACCACCTACACACGGCGGCATGGGAGGACACCCTGAGCAAACCTGTGTTTGAAGGTGTGTGTGTGTGTGTGTGTGAGTGAGTGAGTGAGTGAGTGAGTGAGTGAGTGAGTGAGTGCATGTACACTGTTGCGTAATGGATTTCATGTAATGAGTCACGTGTTTACGAACAATTGAGAAATCCTCAAAGCAATATCAACCATGATCAACCAAGCCTACAGTCAAGAGTGTAACACTGATATTTGAATTCCAAAGAATGTCTAGAAGAGTGTTTTTACTGGAACATTCATTCATCATTTACTGAAACAAAATGTTCCATCTTTGTTAATGAGAACCACTCTCAGTTAGATCGAGATAAGGAGAAGGAGGATAGATCTTACCTCATACTGATCCCCTGGACAGAGTCTTGCAAAGCCAATCAGTCCTGTTGGAGGGGATTTGGGGTGGGTTTTTTATGAGTAACAAATGCAATGTTTGTCTTTGTCATTGCAACATGCAATATGTCTGAACGTTGAATTACCTTTCATTTTGATTTGCAGTTCTCCCAGGAGAATCTCCAGCTCTCCTTCGACTACACACATGTCCTGGAAATCACATCTTAATCAGTTGCACAATATGACACACTGCACCTGCTTCTCTCCCCACTGTGAGCTGCTAATTAGCAATGGTGTTGAAGTGCTGTTAGACTCTAATCTACATTCACACGTTTGGGTATTTATTTAAAGTCATACTTCTGCCCTGGCTCATCAGTGTCTCTACATGGCATGCATATGTTAAGAGAATGTATTTCTTCCTATCGCTGAGGAGATCAGTAACCCTTTTTTTATACTTACATCAGATCAGGAACTTCTATGGCAAACTATGAAGGCTGAACAGTATCTTTCAGCATTTTATTACATTTTATTTATTCGTTTTTATTTGTTTGTTGTTTGTTTGCTTAAGTTGCACATGGAAACCCAAAAAATGTTAAATGTTAACCCAAAGTTACCAAATTACACAGACCTTAAAAGCATTTTTGTCAAAGAGACACTATCCTAAAAGGACCGTGATGTAACATAAGCTGAAATGCCTTCTCCAAAGAAATTTCATTTGTGGTAGCTGAATGATCTCTGTCTAAGTGTGTCTTGGTCCTGCTCTTAGCTGGGATGTGAACCATCTGGTTCAGTTAACCACTAACTACCCTTAGCCAGATTGTGTTGGAATCCCTCACGTGGACGCTTGTTTAGTCAAACAGTAGCACTTCTTTGACCTTCCCTGGCCTGTCGGCGCCATCTTTTGCACTTCTACAAGTTTTAATGGTTGTGTTGTTTTTGTTGCAGGACAGAAGATTAATGAGTGGAAGAACATGACCTGTGGAAGCTAACGTCTATAGATCTGCCTTGAGAGGTCTGCTAGTGTTTTAGGCAGGAAACAGTCGCGCATGCATGCATGCCTGGCCATCACGGCAGTGACCCGTACCTCCAAACTGACTCGGTGGCTACGGTTGAGTTCCATCAGGCTCTCTCTCGAGGCTCGAGTGGACGGTGAGAGAGAGAAAGCCCGCTTCATGTTCATGGCACCCTTACACAAGCGCCACTGGATGCAGTAAGACTCATACAGCTCCTCAACCTAGACACAGAAAGGCCCAGCATTATAGCCACTGCTCCTTTGGGAAAACAATATCCTTTTCTAGGGTTATGAGAGATTAAATATTATTAAAAGTCATGAGACGTTTTATGATTTGTATTTCTGAATAGTTCTTATTTCTCTTGGTATGTGTAGCTTCTCTCAATTCAACACCTTGGTTGAGTGTAATGACACACTATCTCTTTAAACTCAGAATATTGAGTTCTGGCAAGTGACAGGAAGAAAATGGACACCGGCCGGTTGTCATGGAAATTGTTACCTTGCTGATGTGGAACTCCAGTCTTCTAATATATCGCTCTAATGCACGTATCTCCTGCCATTGTCAGAGGAAAAGGTTCATTACAAGAAATTTAAAATAATCATCTTTCTCATGCTTATCCTCACTTTTTGACATTCACGTCAAATCAAGAGCCGTTCTTGAAGCACTGATAAATTGTTTGTCTTGACATGGCTATATATAGACATGGCTAAATACAAGTGTGAATTTTCTACCACAGAGCTTTTTAAGAGCAGCAGGGTCAGGGTGTACCTATCCAAACCACATTACATTTGAGGTGAAGGAAGAATCATGAACATTGCACAGGCCAGAATATCGAGTTCCTCAAATCTTGTTCCTAAGAACATGTTTTGCCTTCTCTTGTATAGAATTACTCAAATAGATCCTAGAGTTTATTGAAGATGATTGCCCTTAATGAAGCTCCTTTCTATCTGGCAAAGAGTTTGCAATGAATGGTTGAGGTTTTAGGAAACAAGAAGACTTCAAAACAGTGTCTTACCTTCTCTAAATCATACAGGAAAGCCTGAAGAGACAGGAATAGAAAACATTAGACTGGAAATTGGAAAAATGGCTGCTATGTTCTTAAGCCAATTAACTAGTGCATAAGCAAAGTGAAGTCTTGAACACATGCAAATGTGCACATGGTAGGCTATTACACATACCGATTTTTGTGGGTTCAGACATTGTTCTCATTGTACTGACACCAAGGAATAAATACAGGCTGAGATTTAGGGTTATGAATAGAAAGAGTTAGATGCTGTTTAGAGTAAAGAGATATGCTTGGCATTTGTGCGAGGTTTGGGCTGAGATTGGGTTTTGGTCAAGGTTCTTGATGGCTTGACTTGCTATTTTTTGCTTGTTAAAGGCTATTTGACGTTTCTTCTTAAGAAACGAACTCTAGTCTACATTATCAGATATGTACTTCTATGGTTTTAAGATGTATTTGTGATAAATGTTTATAGTGCCTCCCAAAGATGATTAGGTTTCTGATGATAATCTAAATGAATAACGGACTGTCTAAATATCTAGTGACAGTATCGACATAAGAGTGACATGACATAAGAGTGACATGACACTTTTGTCATAACAAGTTGGGGTTAGGATTAGGGTTAGGGTTAGGGTTAGGATTAGGGTTAGGGTTCATGTGTCATGACAGTGTCATGTCACTCTCATGTCGATACTGTCAAATAAAGTGTTACCAAATATCTATATAACAAATTAACTAACTATGTGTGCACACATCACAGTGAACCACTGTTGTGTCTTCAGTAAAGTACTCTTTGCAACACACAAATGTAGAATTGATGGCTCTGTGAGGGCCTGCTCACCAATCTGGAGTTCCTCTTAGTATCCCTCTGCTGGGATGACAGGAAGTCCAGCTCGGTCTGATGGCACTCTAGGTACTCCCTACAAGCACAGCGCAGAAACAAATTCAATTACCATGACAACTCTCTGCAGACCGCACCATGCTGCTGCAGTTGAAGGACGGGTGGTGTGTGTGTGTGTGTGTGTGTGTGTGTGTGTGTGTGTGTGTGTGTGCGTGCGTGCGTGCGTGTGTTTTTGAAAATAGAAACATAACTGCTTTGTTCCATAACAGCAATAAATGTGTCTGTGTGAGACTCTGTGTAATACAAGCTTCAATTTAGTAGTGCACAAACTCGAAAAAAAAACTATGCATGGTAGAGTCATTAGACTCACTTTAGACCTTTCCGTAAGGCCTGGAAGATCTTGTCCACCTGCTCTGGCTGCTGACCCCAGATGTTGCTGTTGATTCGGCTGGTCATCCTGGGAGATTTCCCTGACAGCGCTTTGGTCCTGAGCGAGCTACGCACGGAGTGGACCCTGCAGAGTACAGCATGCGTAGGTAAGGAGCAGATGAACCATTGAAGCGTCTGCTAAATATCAGTCATCTTTACTATGACCTTGACCTTCACTTTGACCTTGACCTTCACCATACCCTGTTCCTCAGTCTCAGCCTTGTGTTTATTCTGCTGATTGGGTTCATTTGTGTTCATTCTTTTTTAGAGGAATAGTCCATTTCAATTGTACACTGGATGTCATTTAACATCCCCTATATGCCATTATAAGGCTTCTTAACATAATTACACAGTATCACAGAGTATTTGACTGAGTCTTTGTCTCACTGAAATGAACATAACAACTAAGGGAAATAACAGACTATTGAATGGTGAAATAGCCTGAGCTTGGAAGAGGAAGCATATTCCACATTTTTGACCTTGAGATCATCGTATAACATTTGACCCCTCTCTGTTTATCACGTTTGTGTGGGAGGAGTAGATCATTATGTTCCTGGCTTAAATTTCCTAGTGTAATCATAATGTTATTTCTTCCCTCAGATAAGTCAATGTTTCATTGATGTAAACCGTAGCTCCTCATATTTAAAGTTAGTTGTATTGCTTTCTAATTTAGGTTTTGCTGTGAAATCATATGAAATCATCAACATGACTCAAGCAGATTGAAGCAGGATGTAGAGTATAGTGTGGGGGTGAAGTGGGGGTGGAGGAGTGAGCTCATGTTATGGAACGTGACTGGGTGACATTGTTTATGTGAACCTGAAGACACAGTCCAGTGGGGTAGTGGTTCCCACTGGGGACTCACGCTAGCAGCTGCAAGGCTTGCATAAGTGATGCTGAAGGGTCATACCCTGCCTCTCTACACACAAACTCTCTCTCTCTCTGTCTTTCTCTCTGCTCCCCCTTCCTCTGTCTCTCCACAAGATGAATGTTGATTAATCCCCACACTCAACACAGTCACGCATGCATTCCTCTCTGTCCTGTACTATGTGTGCTGTAGTATATATATCCCCCACATTCCCCTATGGGGCCAACCTTAAGGCAAATTAACACAAAGGCATTTACATTGTCATACAGCAGGATCTTATATCCAAAGCAACATGCAGTGCAGAGAAAACACATGCAAAGTCAGGTTGTCAGTGTGTTTGAGATGTGCATCCCTGACCCTGGAGCCCGTTGGGGTTCCTTTGCTTGCTTTTGCATTGCTTAAACATATTTAATGGCTTTCTCTTACAATAGACATACTGCACTTTGCTGTTACATGGCCTGTAATGGGAATGCAAACCATAACAAGCTAATCTACAAAAGCCTCGGGGACTCCAAGAGTCTCCAAGTTCATTCTAGTTCTTGGCCAGCATCAGGATCACATTGTGTTTATAGATAACAGAAGAGGCCTGTTGAGTTCTCCGTAGTTGGGGTAGATAATCTAAGGTCAATTTGACACAGTTAAGGAGATCTGTTGTTGTCATCCAGAAACATACACCATTTTAGATTATGAGGTGGCTTACGTACTGTGTATTGTGTTCTTCAAAGGACACACCCTTCACATGAGGCTGCTTATCTATCATTGGTGCTACAATAGTGACTATAAAGTAGTCAAATAGTCAAATAGATCTCATCCACATTATATTAAATAGTCAAATAGATCTCATCCACATTATATTAAATAGTCAAATAGATCTCATCCAAATGGTCACATAGTAATGATGAGGGTCATGATGAGAGATCTCATCCACATTATTTTGTTTTTGTTTGAAAACGAGTTCATCTTCATCCAAAATGATCTGTGTCCAAACTACATGGCAAAGAATACTGTGAATACGTACAGTATGCACTGTAGATGTGGGGTGATGGGAAGAGGGCTGCTCACTGAGGGCCAGATGTACGCTTTTGCGCCCACTTCAGTCGTATTTGTTTCGCAACGTGCGTGTAAAATCATTGCGAGGTATGTACAAACAGGCCGCAAAGATGTCAAAGCGCAAACTGCCTGTTGCGGGAGTTGAAAAGGGCGCATTGCGTTTTTCGTGTCGTGCATATGCATTCATGGGAGGATCCAGCGGAAAGTGGGAGTTTAGTGTAAAGAGATGGGAGGGGAAGCGTAAATAGCGCCTAATTATGTATTCCGCGGTATGTACAAAGACTGCTTGTGAAAGCGCACATCTATTCTGCGCCTAAATACTTCCGCCTTGTAAAAGCAGGTGTTAATCCAAATTGCAGTTCAATGCGTCAATAAGAGAACCTTTCAAAGACAACAGAATCGCCATTTAGAAGACCAGTTTTTTAAGTAGTACTATCAAAAGCAACCTTAACTTTCGTTGGCCTTTCGAATGCCAGCTAGCTTAGCTGTGCTTGTGGAACGTTGGTAAACCTCACTCCCCGACGCCTCAATAGTGCTGCTGGCATGCGAGCCAGTAGCCTGGGCTATTGGCTCAATTGTTAGCGCGCTCGCCTCCCGATCCGAGGTGCTGCTGTTCGAGGGTTCGAGTCCGGGCGTGTGCAGGGCTGAATCGCGCAGGTTCAACACAACGCATGTTACATTGGTGCCATGACCCGGATTGGGAGTGAGGTTTAGGGGGGTGAGTGTAACGAATGCCAGCTAGCTTAGCTGTGCTTGTGGAAAGTTGGTAAACCTCACTCCCCGACGCCTCAAGAGTGCTGTTGGCATGCGAGCCAGTGGCCTGGGCTATTGGCTCAATTGTTAGCGCGCTCGCCTCCCGATTTGAGGTGCTGCTGTTCGCGGGTTCGAGTCCGGGCGTGTGCAGGGCTGAATCGCGCAGGTTCAACACAACGACATTATACTTTCACTTTCACGTCATTAACTTAAACTTTCCTACTTGCTAGATTTCAATCTTCCATAGCCTACGTACACAAGTAGTTTGAGTAGAACCACTGATCTTCATTATCTCTCTGCTTTTTGACATCGTATCATGTATTTCATGATCGCTAAACGTTTGATTCTTTTTAATGTTGTCATCAGTTAACTTCATTCAACTGCGCTTGTATGTAGGCTCTGCCATTCAGTTGTGGACGTTCGTAAATTGGGCGGAGAAAGGCAGAGAAAGGCGCAGTTTACACTAAGGATTGAAAGATTGATAAATACAACGGAAACTTGGGTCTGACAGCGTTCGCAATCTGCGGTTTGTCCATGACGCTGATAACGATACGTTCACAAATGTTCGTACAGCTGGCCCTGAGTACACAAAGGTGTTATAATGTGCGGGGTGTGTGTTGGTGTGTTACCTGCGTCTACTGCTCACCGAGCCGTAGCCGGTGAAGGAGCGACTCCTCTGTACCATGCCGGTCTGTGCAGGGAACTCAAACCGCAACTTCACAGACATGCCCTCTTCCCCTGAGGACACACACACACACACACACACACACACAGAAGATACATTAAAATCCAAGAAAGATATTCAAGAGTTCACACTTCAAACACATTCCAAGCACCTCTCACACATAAATGTAAGCAATAGGACCTCAGGGAAAAGGATACTCTCTTTCTCACCACAGTCAGCATTCACATGTACACACACACCGACACGGACACACACACACACACCCTCTGGAAAAAAAATTGAGAAATAGCTCCTTAGATTATGACTTCTAGTGAACTTCTGGTGAATTTGAATTAATTGATAAATTGACATAAATATACTTCACACATTACAGCATTTACAGCATATATCACGCTTATAATACAGCCTATTAGGCCTAAGGCTCATTAGGCTGTATTATAAGCGTGATTTATAGGCCTTGGGAGGGCCCTTCACCTATTATTTCCCTCTCTTCTCCTAACTCTTTCAACACAAGTCTAAATAACCAATAAATTACCGAATAACCGAATATCAAGCGGTTGGGTCCTATATCTGAACAACATAACCGGACATTTGGAACTCTGAACTTAGCTGGCTCTTACACTATTTCCCTCCTAGTATTTCGGACAGACAGTATGTAAATGAGCTCATGTCTGAACGAAGCTTATGCAGAGATTCTGTCCATGTGTTCAACCATGTTCAACCTGTTCAACCACGCGAAGATTCTGACCATGTGCGTCGGCGTCGTTTACACATAATGTTCGCATGTAAGCATCATATCTGAATCTCCTGAAGGGTCGGACATCTGTTTGAAAAAGATTTGCATATAGTGCGGAGGACATGTCTGAAAGCAGCTATAATCGTTGTTCAGGTCAGGTGAATTAAGATCAGAGGCAGAAATGAGCTTAATGGTGTTTCAAGCCCCTACCGTCGACTTCAAGGCAGTGCTGCGACCGTCATCTTCAAGACACCTAACCCTAACCCTTGCCTAACCCTAGTGCCTTCCATGCAGCGCTGGCTGGAAGACAATGTTGGGGGCTTCAAACACCATAAAACCAGAAAGGAACAAGGTGTCAAGTTTAGGCTATTTATTTTGGACAATTGATTTGTGGGTATTGAAGTTTATGTGAGCTGCGTGAGGTAGTCTACTGCGTTGCATTATTAGTTTAGAACACACTCCCCGATAGGTGAGTCGAGTCTCGTTTTGACATGTCAAAGGTATCTGCAACTACGTGTCATGTGCGTTGAGGCAAGGATAATTGTCTTGTCGGCTATTTTTTATAAATGAAATGAAACTTGAAGAAAGAAATACAGAGGACATGACCTCTGTGTCCTCTATGGTAGTTACGGCCATGCACACACACACACACACATACACACACACACATGGTTATGTGTGTATACATAACACTCAGACAAATGCAAAAGCCCCTCAGCCCCTCTCACCATCTGTACCCCACACAGCATAAAAGCACCCAGGGTGACAAGCCACCCTGTTTTCTCTGGTGAAGAATGTCTCTGGCTTTCTCCTCCTCTTCTTCATGCCATATTTTCTTCCCCCTTTTGTTATTTTACTCCCCGCTTGGACGCATTCCTTACCAGCCACATGTGTGCCCAATCTATCCCCCCCTCCTCCGCACAGTACAGCTCTCTGTCAGGGCAGGGTCAGTGTCAGTCTGTGTGTGTGTGTGTGTGTGTGTGTGTGTGAAGGAAACACACGTTTGAAATACGCTGCCACTCTCCTCTGACTTTCCCTCTCTCCCCCTCGTTTGTTTCAGCCAGCACGGAGGCAAGCGGTGGCCTCTGTAGGCCGCAGCTGTCAGCACTGCTGTACTGAATAAGGAGAGCAGTGTGTGTGTATGTGTGTGTGTGTGTGTGTGTGTGTATGTGTGTGTGTGTGTGTGTGCGTGTGTGTGTGTGCGTGTGGTGTGCGTGTGCGTGTGTGTGTGTGTGTGTGTGTGTGTGTGTGTGTGTGCGTGTGTGTGTGTGTGTGTGTGCAGATGTCTTGATTGCGAATGCAGAAGCATCCTCTCTGGTCCTCTGCCTCTGTCTTTTTGTTGAGTTGTAACTCACGTCCTGCTTCCTACAGAAGGAAGAGAGAGGCCTCCAGGTAGTGGTGGTGGGGAGTTGGCTCAGAGGATGGATGGTGCTCTGCGCCATTGGAGTGTGTGTGTGTATGTGTGTGTGTGTGTGTGTGTGTGTGTGTGTGTGTGTGTGTCTGTGTGTGTGTGTGTGTGTGTGTGTGTGTGTGTGTGGGGGTGGTCACGTGAAATGCAGGTATAGAGGCTCTGAGTCCAGCTCTTTCCACTTACTCATATGTACAAGACAAGTACATCTGAGGTCTTGGACTGCAAACGCACATTTCTTCTTGGATTTCTTGTATTGGTTGGGGACTTTCCACAGCGGCCAAACCTCTCAATCACACATAAGTACACACATCCAACAACCTAGCTGAACTATTTCAGTGCATCAGGATGCACTGCACCCATCACAGTAACTCTGCACAAACCATTAGAACTGCAGTAAAAAGTCACTAGTGAGTTGGCTACCACACAGTTCTGTACAGCATACTACTACATCCCTGCAGACATGGACAGATTTTAAACACATGCTCCACTGTATACAGTGCCTAAGCACAGCAATGACTGACAAACAGAAAGAGGCACACCACCATATGGCAACTGGAAATTCCCCTTGTCATCGTTTTGAGGAGTGCACTTACACAAATGAGGGGCTCCAGACAGGACTCATTATGCCCATGAAGAGGTAAACACTAAACTTGTTCAGGGAGACAGAGAGAGAGAGAGAGAGAGTGGAGAACCATGCAGATAAATATTTATGTCCAAACACATGTTAGCAGGAGAAATCATTATGACAGCCCTGAACGCTGGACCCCCACATGGAAACACACAATGCAACATACATACAAGCCCAGTGTTACGCACAGAGGAACCCCTGTTACATGGCTTTATATGATCCTTGGGCAATATTGATTCCCTATTAGTTTTTTCTCAGCAATCAAAAGTTTACAGCCTTGGAATGTTTTTATGGGTCATACGTATTCAGGTCATGTGTATGTCATTGACTGTGGAGTGAAATTAGTCTGGGTATTTTTTAGTGGGTTCCCAAATAAAGGACCACTATTTCACTTGACCTGACTTGAGTTTGCTGGATCATTACTGAACTCTCTTGACATCAATATGCAGTACAAAGAATATAAAAGCGTCTGTCAATTCTGTTCTCCCGATGCAATGTCCTGAATAGCCATGGCCTTGAAAGAAGACATTTTGCCTCCTTTTCCCTCAATAGAGGAAAGAGTGGACGAGATTCCACCATTCTTAATAGATTGTTTTGAAGAAACACTCCGATCATCTGAAAACTGTTAGCAACCCACACAACGTGAGCTTGTGCTTCTGACAGATAAGCGAACAAGTCTGGTGTGCCTGTGAGGCTGTCAACAAGAAATGAGTCCTCCTCTCTACACTCCTTCAACAATCTCTGAACACACAACACATGATGCATCTACAAACACAACGCTGTGCGTGTGTGTTTTCAGATCACAGCGTTTGCAGCTTTGTTTTCTTTAACAAAGTGAAGCAAGTTAATGCTGTTGTGTATCTGACAGAGGAAGGGATGGTTTATATTTAAGTGGTGTGAAGGAGGCCATGTGCCCAAGCACTGACTGGAGTTCCTCAAGCAATTTGAATCTGGTCACTGTGTTAAATTAGACTCCCTGGGCCCAGCATGACAAGCACTGCAGCTTAAGAATCCAGGCCAGTTGAAATATTAGCACAGAAATTGAGTCCAAGTTGAAAAAAAAAAATGTTTTAAATACAACAGAACTTTTTTGGCAGATCTCCAAAATCCTGTTGAGTGAGTAAGTGTGTGTGTGTGTGTGTGTGTGTGTGTGTTTGGCTCCTTGTAACAAAGAGTTGAGGGCAAGGCTAAGAGTTGCAGATGTAATTCATTTCAACAGCTACATGTTTTCCATTTCCACACAGTTCTCCACTCATTTTCCAAATCATAGTGTAATAATGTGTGGCTGTTGACACTCAGCAATAACTGTTATCATCCACGGTGTGAATATTATCAGGCAACATCCAATCATCAAGGCAAGATCCCTGTTTGCAAACTGTGAACTCTATCCACAGCTCAAAGTGCAGTGGACACCACTAAGTGATGTTTGATGACTATTAAAGTGCCTGATTAGATCAGATGCTCTCAAACAAACATCAGATATTGTACACATTCAGGGCTTTGTTTGTCAGGCAACTGGCAACAAAACATGTTAGCGATAGCAGGTAGCTTTAGTTTATCTCATTAATAGAAGAGGATTATGGGTAGAAGGGTAATCGACTTAGCTAAGCTTCTTTACAAGGGCTCTAAGTCACTGCCCAAGATACTCCAGTGCACAGATCTCCCACCGTGCTTGCTGGCAGCATGTCGTGGTATCATGACAGCTCAGTGTTTGAGTTTAGATATTGACTGCTGTGATCTTCCTTTCCCTTCCCGTCCTTGGCTTTCTCCCCAACCTCATTTGCAATGCATGACTCTGGAATAAAGTGTCCACCATGTTTAATGGATTGTTCTCTTTGGCACATGTCAGTGTTTGCTTTTGTGTTGCTCAGGTCACCATTTGGGGAGGGGAGGGTAGGGGGTAGTGCTTCTCTCTCATACTACCATAAGGTATTTCAGGCATAGTTTTCACTGAGGAGAGAGAGAGAGAGAGAGAGAGAGAGAGACAGAGAGAGGCCCCCGAGTGAGGGTTAGTCATGAATGAACTCCAGCGTGGCATGCCCCTGAGCTGGACCCCACTCGTCTGGAGCCACGCCATGGATGACGGACAACGAAGGAGCCCAATCTCTTAAACATCACAAAGTGCTGTTTCACCACCACCACCATACACCACCACCACTACACATCTCCTGAAGCCCGCTGCATAACCTGAAAGGGCCTCTGCAGTGAATTCATCACGCAGAAAGACAAACACTGGAGGTGTCCATGACTGAAATCTGAAATAGATCACAAGGTTCCATTGTTCATACTAATTCTATTGGCATGGACATAAGGGCCATGTGTGTTTGGTGTTGTTACCGGTGAATGACAGGCTTGATGTGATTTTTTAAGATTAATAACTTGAGCTGTTCAATCTAAACAATGCAGGCGGCCAAACACCAATATGAACGTCTGCAGAATTTAGCTAGTCGGTTTTTTAACCTATCTGGGTTCTCCAGGTCTACTGTGAAACATTCCCATTTTATGGCTGCTAATAAAACATGTATAAGTCTGTGGTTCTCTGGTGGTGACGTGTGTAAAACCAGCCAAAACAAATGTACAAATCCCTTTTTGTCTGGCAAGTGGAGCTCTTGCCCACCTTGGTCAGGCTTATTCTACAATTTAAAGGGCACCAGTTAAGCCTTGAATGTGGTTCATCTTTAGTCTGTAAAAAGCACAGAACTACTGGTGCATAGAATGGTGCATGCATGGCAATGATTTCTGAAAACACTGTGTGCTTGGGGGTCTTTAAAAGACATTAACTTTAGCGTACATTGGGGGTAAGGGGAGCACGTTAATCTTTTGGCTCATGGCATGCCAGCACTCCGGGTTCCCAGGGCTGGCCCTCTATCAGGCGCAGTGGATGACAGAAACATGCCTTCACCGATGCCGGCACGGAAAAGCTCGTTTGCTGAGACACTGGGGGCGGAAGTGGGGTCAGAGGCAGCTCTGGAGGAAATGGACATTCGGAGTGTAAGCATTTTTTTTCGACGGTCAGCAAAACAGCATTGCTTTAGAGTAGTGATCCATAAGAGTGCTCTTGTATTGGCTGTTACTTAGTTCTTGAGTTCTGTGTGATTCTGTATTGTGAACTAACTTACACTTAATAAAACAAATGCTATGATATTGTCTGTGTGCTAGAAAATAGAGCAAAGGTTAGTAATGACCATCCAGTGATCTAACTCAATGGGAATGAATTCAGATATAGTGTAAAACAACACTCAAAGGGACTGGCTAAAAGCAGTGACACATGGCTGTTTCACTAGACTTTGTGTGGGGTTCAGAGGCCTTGAGTCTCTTCTCGTAATGCGAATGATATATGATCAACATGTGACGAGTGTGTTTTACGTTTAAGTCTAAGGAGAGAGATCACACATCTCCACACAGCTCCACAGAGAGGGGGGTGTAAATCACTGTGAGGTAAGCAGTAATGAGTAGGACCACCAACCCCCCGTCCACAATGGGACCCAAAGGAGTCTGTGGACCTAAACATACCCCTCAATCTCTTTCTTTCTCTCGCTTTCACACACGCACACAGACACACACACACACATTTTAGATGTCATAGGTCTGTCGTAAAGGCCAGACCAGGACTATGAATGCATTGTAAGTCTAGGCATTAATTTCACACTACAAACCAGCGTAATGCAGAAACCTTTAGACTGTCTCAAAAGTGCCTCAAGAGTTCCAGAGGGTTTGGTGAATGGTCAGAATGCTTTCCCCAGATGCTGCCTCTACTTGGAAACTGTTGTGATCTGGGTTTGACACACGCTCTGATTTATGAGACACCTTTCCCAGTAATCAATTCCTAACCACTGTCATAAACTTCAAAACTTTATCACTTTCAAATGTTTTGTGCCTTCTACGTCAAGATTGTTTTGGTTCACCTTTATGACTTTTTTTTTTACCGCATTTAAGGTAGAGGTTGAAATGATGTTTAGACTGTTTTGTGAATTCTTCATCACACAAAAGAGTTAAAAGAGGTTTTCATCAATCTCACAAATGACTTGGAGTGAATGTAAGACACAACTCTCTTCAAAGCACAGACATCATTTGTATCTACGAGTGAAGAATGATGACTGTGGATGAAAGCCAGCGCCCGGAGCCAAGTACAGCGAGAATCCTCGGTCAAACAATGGGAAGAGTGAGAAGACTTGAGTTTGTAATGCTAAACAGAGAAGACCCTGTTTGACTGATGATCCCATGCTCTCCCCGTTTCTCCAGCACCTCTGTGCCCAAAGATATGTGAATCTGTTTTAAAGTCGTATTAGTTTGCTTTCCTTGGCTTCCAGCAGGGAGCATTTCTTACACTCGCTTTGACTCTAACCAAGAAGCAGGTTGCAGAGAACATAACAAAGTTCAGCACATAATCTATGAACACTACAACTAAATGAACACTACAACAAAGCTGATCTTGAATGCCTTGCAACCTTCTTGACAAATGATGTTCACAAACTGCGTTTAGAAAAATTCAGATTGAAGTGTGTTCTCTCATTTGGCTGTTTTTGCTGCAAGTGCAAATTGACTATTTAAGCCTGCACAGATCCACCCAAAACACTGTTCCTTGGGGGATGACAGATTTGTGTAAATATGAAAGCCTTCAACGAATGTCAGGCCAAATCTCCTTCATTAAGACAGGAAATGCTTTGCATGGATGGGAGGCTGGCCGACTCTAACCAAGTTTGATTCAGCATTCTTAACAAAACAAGCAGAGTCTCCATAATCACGTGCTGTTCAAGCTGCCACTTGAAAGCATAAGCGTGGCTTCTCTAAGACAGTGACAGACCAGAGCAAGGTTCAATTAAGGATTCTTTCAAGTTCTTCAGCATGTTTTCTTTGCCATTTTGTTGTGATTTTAATAGATTCCAGAGCTTTGGAGAGACGGGCATCCTGTTTGTGTGGAATGCCAGATGGGTTATAGGTTTGGGGTAGTCTGCTGAGGGAGACCATGGGAATTGAGGGAACTGAAAAACACAACAATTTCTCCCTTGACTTCGAGCCCCCTTGGGATGCATCTGCAGCTCTTCCTGCTAAGTGATCTATTTACATTGGCCATGTAAGTCATGATGCTTCCAGCAGAAGTCACCGAAATGAAATTTTTGCAGAGGCAGCAAGAGAAGAACTCTGGAAATTAATCAATGATAATGAAAATGTCACTTTACAAGTATAGATCATATAAGTTAACATACTTGGCAGATTATCTCTACTCTCTCTCTTCTCTCTAAACAGTATTTGCTTTTCAGGTTTTCTAATCAATTTTTTGTACATTTTTAAGCTCATATGTTTAGCATCGCTCTGACTTGTCATAAACAAAGCACACCCCTCTCTGTGTCACAAAACCTAAGAGATCATTTCACATCATCTTGTTATGCACTTACATTTTTGCCAAGATTGTCCTCAGGCTCAGCTCTTGGGTGGCTTGTGTAAGTTCATTCCTGCCATTGCATGCTCCTTTGCAATTAGTGGTAGCACCCTCCTAACCACATGTAATGTTCTGTTTTTGTTCAGACACCAAAGTATTTGTTTTCAATGTCCTTGGTCTGTTTGAACTATTTGACTGAATGGCTAAAATGACTGATAAATTGTTACGTGTTATGCTGCTTTTGTCTCTTAAATACTGTGCTTCTCCCTTAAAAAAAAAAAAAAAACCTTAACATTAAAAGTCCATTCTATTATGAGAGCAATACTGTCTGGCTGTAGAAGGAAGCAACTTGCATGCTGATTCACTATTTTGTAGGCAGTTACACTATTGTATTACTAGAGCATGCTAGATCGTTTAGCACTCATTTTTAACAGCCATTAATTAACCACATTATTATGCTTCCTAAGGCAGGATCCCTATGAGAAACTTAAATGTCACGTTGAGGAACCAAAACATGTGAGCTCAGAACTTCCGAATTATACTCTTGGGATGTCAATCAGTACCATGGCCATGGATCTGTAATGAGCATACTTGTATCAGAATTTGCTGTCTTTAGAATTCAGATCAGAATGGATTCTTGTCAATTGAGTTCACAAAGGAAGGGAATGCGTTTCATTTGTGGGTAACACTACAGGGTGCATGAGGTCAAGTCATTCTCTCTCTCTCTCTCTCTCTCTCTCTCAGAAGTTAGGCAACCCCTAAGTGTTAATACATCCTCATGCTACTTTTACACTGTACCACTATTTTCTATTTGTATTAAAACTCTAATACATTTCTGTACTGTGGCCAGGGTTCTTGTACATAATGCTTTTCCCTCCCACATGCAAAGTAAATCTCATTGTTATTCTTTAGCTTTCCTCATTTCAGAGTCTCAGTTGGTGGTACGTAAGAAGACTCTCTACCTCCATCCCTTAGCAACCACATATTTTCAGCTGAAATTGTGTTATGAGGCCAGAACATTCAGGGTTACTGCTGCAAAAACTCACAAAACATCTTACACTGGAAGAAGAACCATGATTTTTCATTGCTACCATGCCTATTTGGGATAGCAAGGTAGATTGGTTTAGCCTGTATTAGCCTGTATTAGCCTGTATAGGACTGCAATGATTAATCAATAAATTGTTGACTATTAAATTATTTGAGATTTTTTTCACCATTTTCTGGCATATTATCGATCAAACAACTAACTGATTTTTCGAGAAAATAATTGTCAGATTAATTGACTATGAAAATAATCGTTAGCTGCAGCCCTAATTCTTTATGGCATAATAAACTTTTGGATGAATGCAGTGGAGTGCAGTGTAGTTTTGTCTTAAACGACGACTCTGAGTTGTCTTAAAAGGAAACATGGGTAACAGGGTATTTGCTATCTCTAGGAGAGCAGCAGTCAGTCAGAGTGGGATCTCTTCAACATGTTGTCATCAAATAGGATGTGTATGTCTGTCTCAGTGCAATACACAAACAGGGGACCACCATGTTCAACTGTACACCGTAGTGATTGCTAACATTCACTACAGACGAGAATGAATGGTCAACACAAACTGGGCAGATATTTTAACTTGACCTCCTAATTCAAAAAGATGACTGTTAATGTTAACTCATAGGTCCTCTTACAAAACTCTGCAGGCAATCTGGTCTTTTGGACGTCATGAACTCTTTTGAGTTTATAACAACAGTTGCATGGAGGAACTGTTGGGGGAAGTCATGTGACTGACTCTGTGAACTGTTGTATGATACACAAATAGTGATTACATTAGGCTCTGTTGGTTATTTATTATGCTTGATTGATAGCTAATTAAATAGAATACAATTCTACTTTGCTCCAACAACAATGACCGCAAAACAAACAAACAACCAAACAAATAAACAAAAATAATATTGAAGATTGATCATTTGAATTCCATTGTGATGTCAATGGAATTTCATGACAACATATGATGTCATATCATGTCGTCATTAGCCATGATACAGCTGATTATCAAGGTTGTGAAATTGACACCTTATTCACCCTGTGAGGTTATGAGGTTGCCTATAAACTATGAGGTTGTTATCACAACAGATTTAGAACCCATCCTAACAAAACCTATCCAAACACATCCAAACAAAACTTATCCCCACACAAGCACATCTTCAGCAATGATGTGTCTTAATGCTGAAATAAAAGGGTGGAAAAAAATTGTTCTCACGCTGGAACATTCCAGACTGAAATTTTCTCAACTTTCCTGGTTTCCCATTTCTCAAGTGAGTACAATCTGGAATTCGGTTTCAATTTTCTCACGGACAACCATGGGCAAGGGTGGGAGTTGTTGAGGGTGTGTGTATGTGTGCGTGTGTGTGTGTGTGTGTGTGTGTGTGTGTGTGTGGGGGTGCTTTGTGGGGTGCGAAAACGTGAAATATAACTATAACTGTGCCCAAATGTAAATTAAATAGCACAGCCAACCACCCAGTGACCCGTACCAGTGAGGGGGGTAGGGAACCTATCAGGGGTTTTCCAATGAGGCTGCTTTCAATTATCACATGTGTGCAAGAGAGCTCCATTGGAGGTGATTATAGTCTCATGATATAGCACATTTTAGAAATAAACTGTCTTTTAATGTAATGAATGTAAGTATATCACCATTACCAAGTTGTTCTACATTCTAGATGTGTTCTTTTTTGCACTCCCCCCCCCCTCCACCTGATGAAAAGAGAAACATTTTCCTCCTGCCCTGAACTGTAGCCCTGCAGAGATATATATTAGCTCACGATTTTCCAGCTACACGTGCCAGCAGTCAAAAAATAAACAAAAGCTGCAGACTTGTGAGACAGTCTTAAGCCCTTTGCGTTTGGAAACAGTGCAACGAGTGCAGGGGAACCACATCCTCACTGTCTCACTGACATAGAGCATGGAAGACCAAGAGCCTTGTTTATGTTTAATCTGGCCAACGGAGGCACTCAGGGCCATGAGAAAGTATGACAGAGCGGACATTGTTGTTATCTTTCTGGTGCTCTGCAAGCACATTCATCCAGCATGTTTTTTTCCCATTGACTTCTGCACACGAGTCATGCAACTGTCATATGCCTATGGTGTGGTCTTCGCTTCCCAAGCATGTCAGCAGTCCATTGAAAATGACATTATCAAATGCAGAGTTAGTGAGGTTAATGTTTGATCATAGGATTAAGTCATCAGAATAGCAGCATTGTTCTTGCTTACCTGGTTTTAAGGTACTCCTATTCCAAAGCCAAGCAGCATCTGACAGCAATGTGAAGCACGTCCAGACGCATCCTCAACATACAATGTGTTTGTATGTGTGTGTGAGTGTGTGTGTAGGCTATGTGCATGGGTATGGGTGTGTGTGAGAGAGAGACAAGAGGCTAGGCAGCAGTCTGCTTGCTCCTGATAGCACTGCTCGGTCTCAGCTGTGGGGCTCCAGGAGGTAGGAGTGACACTTGATTCCAAGAACCAGTTTTTACTAGATGGAAAAAAAAGAGGCTGGACACATCAAATACAAGACACCCCCAGTGATCTGTCTCCCCTCTCCCTATTTCGCTCTGCCTCTCTCTCCATCTCTCTTTCATTGTCAAGCCTCACATCTCCTCTTTCTCGTTCTCCTCCCCCCTGCAGTTATTTCTGTGCTCTCTTTTGCACTCTCTCTCTCTCTCACATACATACATACATATAGATAGGCAGAAAGAGAGAGTGAGAAAGATAGAGAGGAGAGAGAGATTTAGACAAATACATTCACATTCTGTACTTGTCATTTTTGTACTTTGCATTTTGGCCCAAGCGACACATCAAAGGAGTCGGCTGAAATCTTGAACCCCCCCCTCCCCCACACACACACACACACATACACACCCCATCCTGGCCATTTTGGCACACGTACTTGGCAGATTCCCTGCTAAACTGTACAACTCTATTTAATATCCTCTGAAACACAAAAGCATATTTTCACAGAGATTCAAGGTGGGAGACCCCCCACCCCCGCTCCCTGAAAAAGTATGAAGCTAAATTAAACCTCGCCTCTCTTTCCACACTCACACTGTGCTGCGGACTCTAAGAGGCGCATGACTTCTTTCTCACAGAAACTATGGGGAACTGCTTGCCGCATGAGGCCCCCTTGCTCAACACCTCAGCCTCATGCAAAGGCTGATAAGATGGGAAAGGGAGAGTATTCCTTTATTCTGACACTGGTCCACAAGAGTAAAGACAGCAAATGTGTTTGGGCTATTCACCTACTGACCTTTGGTCGACTACTTATCTTGTCAGGTAGGCCTACACCCATGAAAACCTGAGGTCTATGGCTAAAATATTTTAGTTTATCGGAAAGGAATCTGTTCAATCTATTGGATTTTTTCCAAGCATTGTGCTGTCCTGATAATATAAGACACTACAATTGAATATTGACCCTACCAATGTGCAGAATGCAATCATGTAAATGCTTGAAGACATCATTGACTGCTCCATCTAATGCTCTTGTCTAATGATTTGAAAGTGTTGCGCTCAAACTTGTGAATGGGATACCACTGCCCTCTGCTGTGATCTGGAGATAATACAAGAAACCTACATGTATTCTCCTTTCCCCTATACAGTGTGTAGGCTACACACATAACTCAGTTTAACAGGGTTCTGCAGAGGATGACTATAGAAACAGGGAGGTAAAAAGATGAGACAATACCCTGACTGACTGACTAAAGACCCAACTCCAGAATTGCAGTAGCCTACTTTCTTGTTGTTTGACTATTTCTGAAAAGCAACCTTTTCGCCGGTCCTTGGCAAAGTGCCCAGAAAGAAAGAAAAAGGAAGAGAAAGGTAAGAGGGAGGGAGAGAGGATAAAAGAGAAGACTAAACCAATATGGAAAAAATACTCCCAAATCCAAGTATCATTTAACCCTTTCATTACACGACTTTAATTGTATTACTGTACACTAGATTCAATGGGATAGCCTGTTCTGTTTCAGTTCAAAATTGTTAAGTATTAAACAAACAACTTCCTCTGAGCATCCTATATCAGGAAGATTAAAACATAGTTGTATTACTTCCTTTATTATGTCAGGCATGACACTAAAATAAGAATACTTTGACAAAATAAGAATACTTTAATAAGGATACTGTTATCAATGTGTAATAACACTTGGGACAGAGATACTTTGTAAACAAGTTGGACCTTGTGGTCAGTATTCCGAATAGTTTTATTTAGGCGTAAATGTATGGGATGGGGAAGGAAAGAAACACACACAGACTGAGAGTTCACCTGCATCGCAAGAAAACCTACTGTAGCTCCAGTAGCCTCCTGTTTTAAATGCACTAATTCATGTAACAGATGGCTCATCATCATGGAGCCACTGAACATCCAAACGAAGAAGATGCATATGGATCAGGCTACTCTGTCATAGGCTGTGGACCACTGCTCAGGTTACTTTACGATATGACCTTCTATAACAGCAAATCAGTGTTCACCTGAATGTTTGGATTGTATCTCAGGGCAAGCCTGATGAGATTATGCGAATTTTCCTTTAAGGTGGGAATTTGGTCAGTCTACATTAGTTTTTTAGTCTGCACCCGGGAAGGTCAAAGGTGACTTGAGGCACTTCTCTAAGACCAAGTATTACCATGGGCACTGAGCAGACCATAGCATACTAAACAAGACGAATTAGTTCGGCACTATAAACAGCAGTAAACTTAGATTAAGCCTGGACTGCTTTAGGTTACCAACTGGAGCAAATAATAGCCTAACCACCAGCAAAGTTTGTGCTCTAACAAGAGCACAACGCGGGGTCACCCCACTGATGCCCACTATCAAGAAATGCTACCCGGGTACCACAGTCGTGAAACTAGTTATATCATACGCAGGGTTCAAAAGAGACAGTCCGAACACATTGTCCCCATATCTCCACATGCGAAGACGCAAACCCAATCTACTGCGGGCAAATGTGTAGGCTAGGCTACGTAGCTACGTTTTGCATAAATGCATCTCCATGACATAGCACTTTGTCAACGTGTGTGAATTAAACCCAGGAAATTTAACATCCGGGATATGAAACACGAGCAAAGACGTGGAATGTTAGACATTTTTTTTTCTCCGGCGCCGTAATGATGGAGTAAAAAGCACCATGATTGGTGGATGCAAGCAAGAAGAAATATAAAACCGCCGGAGAGCCGTAGCATACGGACCAGAAATACGATAAATGCGGATAAATCAGCGTTGCCTTACAACTAAAACGACGAACACACGATGATTAAACGACGCCTTTTCACAGACATTCATCGCATAAAAGGTATGGAACCGAATCCAGACGTTATATAGCTTACATCAATGCAAAGAAGTAAAAGTGCACAATGGTGCTTGCAATATGTAGCTCTCAGACAAACCCGGAATGGCACTCCTTGTTTGACAGCTAGGAGACCAATAGAATTTTCCATCGACCCAGATGCGCTTTGTTACAGCCAATGAAAAATAGAAAAATACGGGCCCAATAAAGGTTAGGCTGTTGTTGCAGGCGGCCAGTGCTAAACTTCACCAAATAATAGCTGTTTGTATTTTGGCTGCTGCAGTAGCCATTTTAGGTAAGTAGCCTAGAGGTTTTAACTTTTATTTTTATTTTGATGAGTATACGAGTCCTGTGCGGTGTCTATATGGTGTGTTAGTCTAGAACTCGGGCATCCCTCTTGAATGAACTCCGCTGGTCTTGCTTTAGTAGGATTAAGAAATTGCTCTGAGTTTTTTTTTTCTCCCGTCTCCCACCCCCTCTAATTTTTTATGCATTTTTCTAAACTGTCATGGCGTTTTTGTGTCCTTGGAAATAAATGCGGGTTGAAGCGCGGGGTTGGCAAACTGATGTCCTGGCCGGTGAGTGCTGCTCAGGTAGGTGAGGTCGTATTGTGGGGTAGCGAGATGTCCCTGCGAGGAGTTTAGGGGGGTGTTAACACGTGTAAGGACTGGAATATATAACACCGTTGCAGTGACATTAGAGTTAGCAGGCAGGCTAGCTCGGTTGAAAGCTAATATTAAATGGGACACGGAACGGGTGTTGTTGTCGGTTTTAAAGCAGATGTACTATTGAGTTTGAGTGTTACAGGACGAGAAGGCCTTTTAACGCGCTGGAACTTCATTTTATCAAGCTAACTTGTAGGAATTCAGTGTTCCGCTTTCCAAAAATGCGGCTCATTACTATATAAGGCGTATTGACGTAACGTATTGACTTAACTAAGGGTAGGTAATTTTGCCCAAGCTTGTTGTATACGTTTTCATTGCTGCGCATCTTTAATAACCGATCCAGTCACACAACAAAGACTGAAGTATAGTCACAGGTACTTCAACCTGGCCACTCCAGACACCTGCCCAGCTGCTTGCAAGGAAAGGTCTTGACACATTGTGTCACTGGAGTTGTATGATGTGGCCTGCTAGAGCCCTAGCTCTTAGGGTTTCTGACGCAACACATTTTTCTAAAATGTGCCAGACTATTATAACGACCAATGCAGCTGTCTCCAGAATATAGAAGCACAAACAAGGCTATGTCAAGCGGAGTTTGCGACAGATATGTTTGGGCACTTTCTCATGTTCCTCTTAGAGCAAAGCCATCATATCCTATTGTCCAGGTGCTGATTAGGACTCTACATCTACATCTTACCTGTCTGAGTTCAAGCAGGTGCCCTGTAAAGGAGCTGCATTCTCAAACATAGCCTACAGTCTATAGGTTAACAGACTCATGTCACTCACATGTTCATGGCTTTGGCATTTGTCTGAAGAAGTTTTCTGGTTACACAGGTTATGGTTATATTGCAAATAAGGGGATTGGGAAAGGGGAGACAATAATGATTTGTAGGCTACTCTCCCACTTTCCTCCTCTTTGTGTCTTTCAGATTGGGATAATGTGTACTATATTGTGTGGGTAAATTATAAGAACACACAACACCATTTTATCTAGTGATCACTGATAAAAAGTCAGATTGGGCAGATTGATACCCTTTTCTGATTAGGTTGTCTTCTGCTCATTGAACTGTTGAAAGATCTGTACATTATGGTCATTGTTTGTTGGATCTGATTCCATATGTTACAGGTGAAAGTGCCTAAAACCTTACAATTTAAACAACTGTTAGACTAAGTAGCCTAATGCAGCATCTTTTAAAATAACATTTAGGCCTACTCTATTCATTGTACTTAGTCAGTATGTGTTATGTAGGCCTTTGCATTAAATCACATGTGTGGTATGACATCATCAAAGCGAATCATTGGATGAGTAGAAGCAGTTTGTAGTTATGGACTTATTACTGGAGACTACACTCCGTGTTGTAGTTGTATATTAGCCAAGGCCCTAGTGCAACAAGTTGATGTAAAGTAATTACACAGTTATTCACATCTGTAGAACTGGTAAGAGACAGTCCTGAATACAAGTTTTACTGTCTTGTTTTGTTTATTTGTTTGTTTGTTTGTGTGTTTGTGTCTGTGTGTGTGTGCGTGTTTGGGCGATATACGCAGACTGTTTCTTCTACCTCATGAAATGATGCTGGATATTGTTTCTTTAATGTAGCAAAAGGTATGACTGTATTATTATTATAAATAGAAAAGGGACTTTAAAGTCACAGGCTATAGCACTTGTCTGCATGAGATTGTTGCACAGTAAGGTGCACAGTAAGTCTCCATGTTTTGGTTTGTGTTGTTTTTCTTTTTGTTTGTTTTATGACAGATCTAAATATCAAATTTGTTGAAGCACTGCAATCATTAATACTTTGACCTGTTAAATATTTGTATCTATGAGCCAGTTTTTCACTGAACAGATTTTTATACAACATAGAACTTTGTTGCACATTATGAAGCACACAACCTATTTCACCTTCAACAACTCAATGTCCTATCCTATGCTTCTTAAGTTTGTTCTCAACATGATATGCACTGTTTGCTTTTGTAAGGATTGCATTTCTGTTTTATAGATGCAGCCGAATTCTAGAAAAACATGAAAATACAAAAGAAGGAGAAGCAGGTTAGTGTATTACTGAGTGCCATGTGTTCTGCGCTGAGCAGAACTTCTCTCATTGGTGACTTCCACTGTGGTCACCCTCTGTCACTCATGCATCACATTGTAACAACAAGCATCATGAGTCATAGGGATATCTTGATGTGCAACGGCACCCTGTCAGTGACATTTGTGGAATGTCATCAATTTCTTTGTTTATCTATAGGCCTATTGGTTAAAGGTGCTCTAAGCGATGTTAGGCGGTTTCTAAGCTAAAACATTTTTTGTCACATACAGCAAACATCTCCTCAGAATCCGCTATCTGCCTGTCCCCTGAGTACATTGTAAAAAAACGCGGTGTAGACAGCGCAGGCTCTAAAAACGGCAACAGAAACAGCCTGGTGCAGCCTGGACCATGAAACATAACAAACTTTTCCAGCTATTCACCAACGAGATGCACGTTCAGGAGAGTTTCAATTGCACAGGAGGGAGGGGCGTTCTGTTGAACGTCAACAGAAGTGACATTACCCAACATCGCTTAGAGCACCTTTAATGTGACTGTTTTCATTTACATTTATTTTGTTTTATGTGTTTACAATTCTGCTGAGCAAACATTCTTCTGTGCCTCTGTTTTTTATTTGTGTAAGAATGCTTTTTGAAATGGCTTTGTGCAGTTAAAAAAAAAAAAAGATTGATTTACAAATGAAGTTTGATTTTTGAGTTTCAGTAAGCAAAGCAACAGTGTAGAAGCCGTGCTTGAAACAAACTCGTGTGGGCTTTTCTGTAGAGTGCCAGTACGGTCCAGCTGAAGCACCCTCTCCATTCACATATCAGTCACCCACGGTCCAGTCCTTGCCATCACTGGAATCATCTGATCAGACCCCCAGCTTCCATCCCCTCCACTGCCCCTGTAGTCGTCAGCAAACTTAAGCATGTTTCCCAGCGCCTGTTGAAGCTCCAGCAGCTTGCGCTCTGCTCTGCTCGCTCCTGCCTCAATAGAGAGGAGGAATTCAAAGATCAAAGACAGCCGAGTAAGACAGAGCCTCACTTTCACCCAGAGTTAGTTTTCTGCACACAAAACCAACTGTTGGTTTATTTACCGCTGGGCATCCTATACAGAGTCCTTGCTCATTCAGATCTGCAGACCTACAGTACATGTGCATTGTGATATACAGCTGAACATGGTCAAAAGAAATGAGCTGCAGCTTATAGCTTTACAGTTCTTGAGAACTCATTCAGATTAGTGTATTGTCTGTTTTGATATGAGGATATAGGATTTTGATTAAAAGATTGTAGACTGGGTTGTATGGTCTGCTATTGCGTGGGCATTAAAGGGAATCAGGGAAGTCTTTTAGAATTTTCTCAAAGGCTTGAATCAGCCATATGTCTTCAGCTGGTGAGCGTGAGGAGCAAACTGCTGCTGGAATTGCAAAATCGTATGTTTTTAATTGCTGTTAAGAAACATCCTTATACACATATAGATAGAAAGACTGCAAGGATTCAACAGAACTGTGTAATAATTATGACAGACACTTAAAGCACAATTACAACTTGGTGCAGTGCTAAGCTCTCCTTGGTTATATAGTATTCAGTATGTTTTGGCAGTTAGGTCTATGTTTAGAGTTTTTGATTTATAAAAGCTGCTTTGCTGTGAAAGAGCAACTATTTTTTACATATTCCAGCTTTATCCACATGGTTAAAGGAATAGTCCTGACATCAGTGTAGGATAGGTTTTATAAACAATGAAGGATCTTCATAATACAAATAGGTGCCACTTCAACAATGTGGTGTATGTGGTCATAAAGAGGGCTGTTATCTTCTTAAACACATTGTCAGAGGTGGTTGTAAAATGTATCATGTTTTCACTGGCGACTTAAAAAAGACTACTAGGGTCACATTGGTTTGATTCTTCTATAACGTGGTGTAACCATAACTACAGGGGGTTACAGGGATTCAATATGTTGTTGTTTTGCAAACAGATATATTGCAAAGATATACAGTATATCTAATTCTATCAGAAAGACTCAGGGAGGTACAATGAAAGTTAACACACATTTTAATCCATCAAAGGATATACAAAAGGCATAAGCAACAATGAGAGTCTTTGGCATAGGCCACGTCCTCGGTCCAGGTCACCGAGTGTGCAGACCCTTGCAGATCCTGCCGGTATGAGACGGCAGGGGCGGAGCCTACCCCCTGGACATCTGGACAAGGCCAAACTGGTGGTGGTTAGGGAGGGAGGGTGGGAACATCGAAAATCGGCACCTGAAAGCAGCAGGCAGGTGCAAATAAAGTGATTATAAAGGCTGATGCAGACTGGTGATTGGTCGGAAGTAATGAATGAATGAGTGACGCATTGAGTCTTCCTGACAGAATTTAACGCTAACACTTCCATTTATTTATTTCATAGATATATATATCTAATTAAAGGCAAACTTTAATAGTTTGAAGTACAGACCACCACCATATGCATAACATCTTAGTAAAACAATCATAACAATTTCTTTCCCATACACGGATTAAGCCTAGCCCTAGACCAATACCTAACATGAGTGCACAAGTACAGGAAAGTACAGGAAAGCAGCTCATGACTGCGATACTCTATTGCGTACCTAACTTTTGTGACTCCCTCCCTCTCAGACAGTGTTTTTCCGCAGGGCTCCAACCCATGACAGTGCCATTTTCACATGCAAAGGACCAATTTGATTATAGTGTTGCGGAACCACAGAAAAATCTAGACCAATGCATGCAACCCGCTGTTAAAAGAGAACAAGGCATCAAATGTGCAAATACTTTTTTCCCCAAAAAGCAGTTTAGTTGGCCTGGAGTAACGTAAGTGTAAACACTTATTAATTGGAATCGTTTTTCCTCAAACAGCGTTGTGATTTATGCTCTTTCTGGGCGTAGATACAGGTCATTTCCTTGCTTAAAGCTCTACGGGCTGATCAGAGCGCATTGTCAGCTGTGTGAGTCACTATAGTATCATTTTATTGTAGAGACAACAATATCTCAAAAATATGGAAGTAATTGGGACACCTGTTTTTTATCGGTTGGCAAACATCTTCGTTACTAAAGATCCCATTTGAAGGCATCAGTTCATCCCTGCCATTCCCTACCTAGTATGAAAAAATTTAAATGTGTGTTTTTTCCAGTGATTGACTTGATTTTGTACACAGTGTTAGTCGTCACGTGACGGGATGGCATTGTCTTCTGACAGACGCAGTGTGCTGCCCGCCCTCCAGACTGCTCTGGGGCACTGGGAGCAGGGTATGCCCAGGGTATGTCTTCAGCCCAGTACCCATTTAATTAAAAACTAGCATTGCAGCTAATGCCCATTGGTTCAAGCCCTCCTTGCCTCCCCCTTCTCAGCATGTGAAAGAAGCGAAGGTCTCTCGTGAGTGAGTCACTCCAGCGTGCCTCGCCTCCTTTGTGTGGACCTAGGCCTTAGACTCACTTCCCCTCCCCCACCAACTTGCCGGAAAGGTGTGTGTGTGTGTGCGCGCTTTGCAATTCTGGAGCAAGTATGAGAAAGCTGGCATTGATGTGACTGCAGCTGTCGTGTTTGGGAGTCAGGAGCCCATATTGATTCATAGGGAATTTGATTGCGGCTCCTGAGCGTGTGTGTGATTGGTGCATTTTGCTGGCAAACATACGTACTGCAGCGTGTAATGAGTACATGCTGTGCGAGATGTTTATGTGTGTATGTGTATATGCGTGTGTGTGAGTGTGTTTGTGTGCTTGCCTGTAAATGTGTGTGCTCTCGTGTAGTCTTGCATGTGAGAGGGGAAAGCCGTGAAGTGTTGCTGTGATGTGTTGCCGCGCGCTTGTGAGCACGTGGAGGCTTGTCTGAAGGACAGCGTGGGACTCAGCTAGCCAGACTGAGGATAACAGCTAAGACGAGAGGGTGTGGGAGAAAGCCTTGGCTGAATTAGCAGCAATGTTAGGAGGGGGGAGGTGCCTCTTTTGTGTGTAACACTCATGCGAACCTCAGGGTTTCTCCTACTTTTAAATAGCATAAATAAACACGTTATGTATTGTTGGTAGGATCCGTCCGTGACTGGAATGATTACATTGTTTTGATGAGATGTACAGTGGGTTCGTCAGTGTTCTTTAGGCATGTAGGTTAAAGATTTAAGGTTCAGAAAGACCCCGTGTGAACCACATTTTCAGTGCCACACTGTCTCTCTCTGAAGAGTACATTTATCACATGCTTTCTACCTGTAATCAGGGGGCCTCATGAATTTACAGACATTAAGAGTGATTTCCTGAACGACTAAGAATGACCTTCTCCTTTTACATGTGTTGCTGTCTGAGCCACCAGGAGCTCAGTGCAGAGGCACCAGCCTCCCCCTCGATTGTCCCCCATCTGCAGCCTGATGTGGGAGTCATGTGTCTTTTGACTCTCCCTTCTCCTGTCTCATCAAGTGCAAAATGGAGGGAAAAATGTCAAGCGGGCTTTTTTTGTGCTGTGTTCTGGTGTGGAAAGGGTTACCGTGGAGACTGCGTGTTTACGTTGCTGCTTCCTGCAGCTTGGTACAGAGCCTGTTTCCGTGGCGACGGCCCTGATTCCAGCTCGCGGTGGAGTCTGTGATTCATTGACATTATCCCCATACCTGCAACAGATAAACCGTTCACTGAGGCACGCCCGATCTGTGCTTCCACATGTGCTCTGCCCGGTTAAAAATAACACATAGTAAAAAATGGGGCTATCTGAGCCCATTGTCTTTCAGTACGCTCTCCGTGTCTGTGGATTGCCTCTATATGTAGTCTCGTTTGAGGATTTGTACAACACCATCCCATTTAATTTCTGTTTTATTTCCAGAATAGATTTCTCTCTGTTGAAGGTTGAAATGAGTGGATATTCCTCCTATTTTTATCATATTAATATGTGCAGGAAGACTATTTTCATTATACTTAATATTCTCTATACCAGTGGTCAATATGCCATCACATTATGCAATATCAATACCATGTGCTATTCACCACATAATCTGATGGGATTGGGAAATGGGAATTCCATATTGTCCATTCAAATTTGCGATGCTGATTTGCTAATCTCATCTGCTGATTCCGGTATTTCCCAATAATATGCTGTTGTGAGCAATTCATAGCAACTCCTGTTTTAGTTGTGATATGTCTTTCAAAGCATCAATGTGAATGAAGCACAATAGACAATATACACTTGAGACAATGGCTGAAGCAACATGAAGCAAATCCGCTATATGGTTACTTGGATCAGAAGAGACTGAAATAACTGGAACAAAGTTTCCCTCCAAGAAGCAGGTTTTATGTTTGTTGTAATATTACCATAAAACATTGAAAAAAAAACTGCATGAAAGTGCAACAGCGGTGATCAAAGAAGTCTTGGTATTCTAGGACAGGTAGGCTAGGATTCCCGTTCGTCCCCAACATCACACAAATGTCCCCAACATCACACAAAACACTTCACGACAAATTGCAGAAGCTGAAGAAAAATGCCAAGAGAACTTCTGATTCTCAGCAGTGCAATGTAGAGGCCTTCGTAGACCAGTTGGGAGACCTGTTTGATATCGCACATCAAGATGCACTCATTCAAGTGTAAGTGCATGTTGTGTGTGATGTCTGTATGCTACTGAGACCCCCTGAATTTCCCCTCGGGGATCAATAAAAAGTATCTATCTATCTATCTATCTATCTTCATCTCAAGAATCCAGAAGATAGAGACTTTCTTCTGGCCCAAAGAGAAAAAGGACGTCCCGGGTGTACAACTGTACAATATGATGATACAATTTAAATCTCTCACTTTCGCCTTTGGCCCTGGACACTGACTGGATCTGCTCCTTGTTATTTTAAGTCAATGATCAAGATACATCCTCAACCGACCACTGCGGTCTTCTGATGAGTGTCTGTTGTGTCAACCAGTCATAAATGCTAGGTCAAATTTAAGACTCTTTTCCTCAGTGGTTCCATGTTGGTGGAATAAGTTGCCGAGTGCTCTCCGTTCCTGTGATAGTTTTTGGCCATTTAAGAGGGTCTAAAGGCATATCTGTTCAACATGCACTTAGTTCTTTAAGCGCTTCTTATGCGTTATGGTTTGTAAAGTATTGTTTTATTTCCATTAGGCTGTTGATTAATTTGACATTGTTGTTTACTATTGATATTCTCTTTAATGTAGTCTTACCATGTTATAGTTTTTATATTATTGATTGAATGGATGTTTATTATTGCTTTCCCCCTCATTTTCATTGCGAAAACCCTTGACGGAAGACGCAAAGAAAAGGAAAAGAGCTTCAGACCGAGCGAGGGGGAGTTTCGTAGAGAAAAAGCATTAGGCTTGCCTGGTGTCCCTTTAAATGGTACAATTTCTGCAAAAATTAGCAATTCCGGAAATATTCAAAGGCCTTGAGCTACCTCTAGATATTGTAGGAACAATTCAAAATTTTGCATAGTGTGTTTTTATTGATATCCTAACACATTTAGGGGGTGAGAGTTGAACATTTCCCAACATTTTTTTTTTACCCCATATAAGGACCACCCTAATCATCATGGACTCTGCATTAAAGATTTCTGTACCCTTCTGTAGCTCTTTGTTTTTGTTGTGCATATTTGATCACTCATAATGAATGCGATGGAGTGTAAGTTCCTAAATGAATCCTATAAGTAAAACGACATGTTTCACAGCAGTTCCATGCTCTTTTTTTGTTTCCCATGTCTATTAGGGGTTATTGTTGTCTCTGTGTGTAGAAAGCACTCTTAACTGGCATGTCATGTTCTAAGTAGGCAGGGACATTTTTATTAATTTAAGTCTTGTGACATTTTGCCAAAGTTTATATTGATTTGTGTCAGATGCCTGTAATTTATCTTTTTTTTTTCATTTTAACAAATTGAATTCATTTCATAGTCCCACAATTCTCTCATCTTCTTTTCTCTCAATTCCCTTTTTTTGCAAGTAAAAACAACTGTCAATACTTTAACAGACAGTATGAAAGAAATCAGTCTATTTGTGACCCAAGAATTTAAGGCTTGAAGGCGGAAGGTCCAACATTTTAATCTCGACATTAATTGGTAGCAAGCAGACAGGTGAGGTGGGGTTTTTCTTGGGACAAGGAACAAATATTCAGTTTGTGACATTATAATAGGAAGTCGTGCTTTAGTTTCTCTCCTGGGATATGATACTTAATCTTGGTACATGTCAATTTAAAGGCTTCAACAAAGTAAATAAGTATCGCAACTGCAAACGTCCATCTTCTTTCTCTTGCTCTTCTATTCATCTTTATCCCTCAGTATTTATTCTGTATCTGTTATTCTTTGCTAACATACAGTCAGTGCCTATTTTTCCACTGGCTGCGTGTATGCGTGTGTGTCACAGTGTGGCTGGCTATGCAGGCCGAGATGTTGTGCGGAGGTCTGCATCTGTGGGGAATGGTGTGGTGGTGGGACTGGAAGTCTGTGTAGAGCTGTTGAGGATATTAAAGGGAGGGTAGAATGAAAAGCTTTCCAGACAGCCATCACGACTCGCTTTCAGCCTACTGCGATGGAAAAGAAACGCCGGCAACTGAGCTGTCACCAGTTTTCGCTTCTCACTGAAGTCAAAAGTAAGAACACATGAGGTAGATGCAGCTCCAGAGTGTCCTGTTCCAAACTGTTTTGATGAGGATGAGGCCCTATAGGTGTCTTTAGGCTCATATGTCTGTCTTTCATCCATCTGTTAAGATCTCAAAATGTTAAAACACCTCAGTCAGGCAGTTATCGGTCTCATAAAGCTCACCTGGGGTGTGTTTCTCAAAGCCATAGTTGCTAACCTGTTAGCAACTTAGTTGGTTGGCAATGTGAAATTGCAATGCAACCAACAAGGTCGCTAACTTAGTTAGCAACTATGGTTTTGGGAAACGCGGCCCTGGTTTCCAATTCGTTTTGGGTGTGTCTCTTGTTGTCTTGTAGAATGCAGAGGTTATTTCATCTCCATGGTGTTGGAGTGTGTCTGCCTCATCAGGCTTGTTTGTCAGTGTTCCTTGTGTCTTTGCTGTCATTTTTCTCAAGCCATGTGTCCTGACCTCTGAACTGGTGATTCAGTTCAGTTTGACTTCAGCGCCCCTCTATTGTGTTCTCTTGCAGATGTCCGCTGCCCACTTAATAAAGCACACTCCAGCTTCTGCAGCCTCTAGTGCCACTGACCAAAACGCACAAATCACGTTTCCCGTAGGCCCACAGGGCAAAGAGCAAATCCGGGTTCTGGGTGGGCAGACCAATCACTGCATGGCCCACACAAAGCACTCTGGGACATGGGAGGGGGGCCCGGGAACAGGCAGGCACGCCTGCCCGCCGGCATCGCCTGGCAACAGCGAGGAGGACGATGGAGGGGGTGGCACCCGGGTGAAGAAGAAACGAAAGAAAAAAGACAAGAAGGGCTCAGGCACGGGGCAGAAGCCGGAACGAGAGAGCGAATCCAAACCAAAGAAAAAGAAGGAGCTGAAAGAGCTGAAGGAGATATTGCCCAGGAAGTCGAAAGCACCCAAGGAGCCCAAGGGTCTCAAGGAGGCCAAGGAGTCCAAGAAGTTCAAGGAGCTGAAGTCACCAAAAGAGCCTAAAAAGGGGAGAAAGGGTCGGGAAGCCAAGGCCAAGCCCACCGTAGACTGCAAGGCCACATCATCTCCTCCCAGACAGCGAGGCAGAAAGCCCAAGTGAGAACATGCACACACACACTCTCTCTCTCTCTCTCTCTCTCTCTCTCTCTCTCTCTCGTTACCCGAGGCCCCCAGATAACACACACACACACGCTGTCATTCACTTTCACACCTGATATGCAAAAGTGACAAATGTGATTTCCCCCCCTCCACCCTTGCAGGCTCTTTAAGGCAGGAAGGACAGAAAACCCAGGCGCAGATCAGAGAGTGAGACTACAGGCAGAGCGAGGGCCAGACGGATGAACCTTTAACGTGCTGTAGGGCCTTGAGATATGAGGAATGGTTAGCAGTGTGTGTGTATGTATGTGTGTGTGTGTTTGAGAGAGAGAGAGAGAGGGAGTGTGTTTATTTATGTAAGGACAAGAAGGAATTTCCAGTCTGCATTGAAAGAGAGCTAAGGAATGACCTTGGGTGGTTCCATTGGTTGATCTAGAGCAGAGTTCCCCTCTGTGCTATGGGGGCTAGCTATCTAGAACAGTTATACTTGGGCTAAGCCTTAGTATACAATCAACCAAATCACCTCATTTAGCTGATTAGGTGATTAATGCATCTCTCGATTAATCTAAACTGTAGAGTATAGATTAGTCTAAGCTATATTAGCGCTAAGCTGAAAGGTAGAGCTGATTGTTTCTGAAGAGCTAAGCTAAGAATCGCTGATGCAAGTATTGTATTAGCCATATCAAAAGCTCAGTGCCATCAGGGAACTTAACGGAGCACTCCGAGTGTGGTAACTGCTTGCCTTGGCCTCTCCTGACAGAGAGCAGGGTGTGGTCCCGCCAGAGAAGAAGAAGAAGGGGAAGAGGAAAAGCGAGGTCCAGCAGGAGGCGCTAGAGAGCGATGACACAGCCTCCCTGACTGCAGTGGCCATGGGGGGCGAGGAAAGCAGCGACCCGCTGGACAGCACGGTGAGTGTCACCACCGCCGCATTGCATGATGGGGGAAAAAAAGGCCTACAGCTGCTGGCTGGCAGTGTGAGTAGTTTTTATTCATATTCTAATTCATATCTTTCTCCTTTTTTTATTCACTTTCTCTCTCTCTCTCGCTCACTGTCTTCCCTCTGAGCAGAAGCGGCGTTCAGGACGTCAGGTGAAGCGCAGGAAGTATAACGAGGACCTGGATTTCAAGGTTGTGGACGACGACGGGGAAACCATCGCTGTGTTGGGCACGGGCCGCATGGGAGCCCTGTCTGCCTCCACACTGGCCTGGCAAGCAGAGGTAAGTGTGACAGCTGCCGTCGGCCTGCTTCCTTCCCGCTCATGTGCCCTACTTCTGTCCGACCATGTTCTTGTCACACTCACAAACACACACACACACACACACGGGCACATCCACACACATGCATCAACTAATACACACAAATATGCAAGCATACACACACACACACACACACCAACTTATACACACAAATAAACAAACACACACATGCACACAGCAACTTACTGTATACCAGGGGTCTCAAACTCAAATGAGCTGGGGGCCACTTCGGCCAACGTCATCTGATTGGATGGCCGGCTATTTCTGAAAATGCAATGTTTTTATCTCTTTTCTCTAGACACCTGTGCTAGCAACCTTAACTTCTAAATAAAATAATGATAAAATAAATATTAATACAAATTATAAAAACAAACAAAAAGCATAAAAACAGGTATGTGTGTGTTTCAAAAATATTTTCCTCTCTTAACTTATTTAAACCTGCATGGCAAACTTTAGGCGCCAGGGTTAAGAAAACAACACCATTGGATTTTGACATCAAAATTTCAAAAGGTTTGAAAGTGGTCAGAGATAAAGTCCTACTAAAGTCCTAAATCTGTACCACGTCCATTACGGACACTATCATCACGATTACCAATGCCACCTCCAGCTATGTTGGGCAGAGGGTCGAAATAAGCATGGTATGCTTAGTGGACACCGTCTTATACACGCAAAGACACACCTCCATTCCCAGACGCACCGTGACTATCACTGTCAATAGTCGATCATAATCTCCAAAAGGCAGATATTCTTCGATTGGGCTCGAATCGAAGCTCTGGATGTCTAGCAACTAGTGGAGGAGAGTAGCCTACAAATGGGATTTGTCACCGTCTTGGATCTATCGTCTATTTTAACCAGTGTTGTTGTTTGTTGCAATTAAAAATACCCTCAAGGACCGAATTACATATTATTTTTACATTAGGCCTCGGGCTGAAATTGGGCCGGGCGCGGGCTGGAATTTGAGACCCCTGCTGTATACACAAAAATAAGCAAACACACACACACACCAAATCATAGACACAAATATGCAAACACTCACGCACAATTCCCACATGCATATATTTACATACACATGCTAGATGTCTTAGCCTGTGTGTTTCTCCACCTCTCTCTTTCACATCCTAGGAGCCGCCTGAAGACGAGGCTAACATCATTGAGAAAATCCTCTCTGTGCGAACTGTGAAGAAGGAGGTAGCCCCCTGTTTGCTCTATGCACAGCCTGTGATGATTTGCTCTCTTTGTGTGTGTGTGTGTGTGTTGTTTGATGTGCCTAATCTCCTGTCTCTCTTTCTGTGCGTCTCGTTCAGGCAGAACCGGGGAAGCCACCTGAGGAGTATGAGGAATTCTATGTCAAGTACAGAAATTTGTAAGTTGATTAATCTGGTGCTAAAAACAGTTTAATCTTTGCGACTGGCATCAAGACAGTCCACCATCTTCACCCACCCCTCAGCTTGCCTTTTCCCCCCTAATTTTGTAGTGTTTTTTCTTGAGTTGTTTCCCTGTGGATCTGTAGCCTGCAAGCTTATAATGCTGTCAAAGATAGAAAAAATGTCAAGGCTTCAGTCAGCATTTTCTTTTTGTTAGTTGTGTGTTTTCTTCTCTATTGCTCTACACATTGTTCCCCCATTGAAGCGTACACAGGACGTACTTTCATATGAAGCAGCATTCGTCACTGTGGCCTTCACAAAGAGTATGTGATCTATAGTGAACTCTTTGTGTCTACAGCTCTTACCTTCACTGCAAATGGGCGACTCTGGAGGAACTGGAAAAGGACCCGCGCATCCACCAAAAAATCAAGCGCTTCAGGAATAAGCAGGCACAAATGAAGCACATTTTCAGTGAAGTAAGGGTTGCCCTGTTTTGCCTTGTATAATTACTCTCATTACTACTTTCTCTGATTTTATTGAATCATTTACAAAAAAAATGGTTAGACTACGTGTTAGTTAGCACTCTCTGGTATGAATTCCTAATACCCCCTTCCCTCCCACAGCCAGACGAGGATCTTTTTAATCCGGACTACATTGAGGTGGACCGTGTGCTGGAAGTGGCCCACACTACTGACACAGAGACCGGAGAGGTGAGGACCAGAGCAGAGGTCATTTTAGAGGCCCTCAATGTACACTGAAAAAAAGAAACCTGCATGATTTTCTTGATTTCATTGTGTACATTGGTTGCACATGAATTAAATGTGTAGAATGTTTTCTGTTTCGGTTTACAAAATTGATTCATGCCGTGGTTACCCAATTTGATAAAGTAATTCCAATGAAATTGTTTAAGTTAAGTTTACATGAAATATTCGTGTAATTTCAACATAATTTTGGTTACACAGGTAGCATGTACTGAGAGTAGGCATTCATCAATATTAAAGGAAGATATTAACTAATATTAAAGACTTCAGTATTCACAGTATTCTATGGAACCACTGATACTTTGTGCATGCTTCATACCAAACACACTGATGGTGGGAACAAAACATGGTTAATCTCAAATTATAACAAAAAATACAATTTGCTCTAAATTCTACTGGGCCCGTATTCATACAGAATGTCAAGGCTAAAATTAGCTCCTAACTGGCGAATTTAGGAGAAACTCCTAAAAATAATGGCCGTGTCATTCGTAACTTTAGAACTAAGTTGACTAAGAGTAATTCACGAAGCATTTTAGGACACATTTATTCATTCATGGGAACACAATGAAATGGTGACACCAAGGCATCCCATGTGTTCATTTGCCTTACTGGTTCACATTGATATTATATGATTCTGTTGGATAAATTCATTGCTGTGGCAAAATATGTCAGTTCAACGTAATGACATTGTGTTTGAAAGAAAAACATGAGTTTGTTTAATTTCTTTGAATTGCCATGAATTTAATTCCACTTTCTCCAATTCAAATTCAAGTTCCTGTGTGGTGGAGCCAATTCACTTCAAATTCATGAATTGAATGAAGGCCAACTCTAAAATTCAGAATTTTGCACAAGCCTGATATCTATCTATATCACATGCCTTACAATGCAACACATCCCATAATATCACAACATCCAACAATGAGGCACCCAAATTCTCCTCAGTTATTATTATTATTATTTCATCTCCTAATACCCATGAGTTGCTGATGGCTGGCATGGTGGGTGTGCTAATTGGTTTAGTCAAGTGGGGGATAGCGGGTTGGATAGTGGAGATCCAGGAGCATTAACTCTCCTCTCATTGTTTGATCTCATTTATTGGACTGTTCATGGTGCCCCTCACTGGGAATAGGCACCGGCATCTTTCATATGAGTTGTAAAATGGTGACCTTATAGGATTATGTATGAAGGTCATGCAAATTTGCCTATGCCACCATTTTCAGCAGAAATGTAAAAATGAAATTTATTGTATAGATAATTCTCTTTCTTTGTGTGTGTGTCTATGTGTGTGTGTGTGTGTGTGTGTGTGCGTGTGTGTGTGTGTGTGTGTGTTTCCCCTCACATGTGCACCTCGCGTGCACATGTATGTGTCTGTGCTTCTTACAGGAGGTTACACACTATCTGGTAAAGTGGTGCTCTCTGTCGTACGAAGAAAGCACTTGGGAGCTCCAAGAGGATGTTGATCCTGTAAAGATCCGTGAGTTTGAGAACCTCAAGAAAATCCCTGATTTGAAATATGTGGTAAGCTACATTGGAAGCCATTTTTACTTCAGAAAATACTAGATTGATGATCAGTTCATACAATTTCACCACTACTATTGGCACCACTACTAGTACTACACTACTTTTGCTGGTAATTTTGTACCATTGTGGCACTTAATTTAAACAGACTACCCTCTCATTTTTTCATGTAGGAGAGACCTCAACCCGATAAGTGGCAGAAGCTGGAAAACTCTCGAGACTACAGGAATGGGAACGAGTTGAGAGAGTACCAGCTTGAGGGAATGAACTGGCTTCTATTCAACTGGTACAACAGGTGAGCCCATCCCAGCTACTGCCAGCCACCACAGCGCTTGTGTTTACTCTGTCTACAGTCAGAACAGCTCTAGCCCTCTTCTGCCCAAGCGTAGTATTCAAAGCTTACGTAATTCCAAAACCCCCTTTTTGGAATTACCATCATCATCGCACTCAACACAGGCACCCTCTGCGGTGCCAGCAATGGTTCAGACTATGCAATCTAATGAAAGTGTCTTCTCTTGTCTTCCTCGTCACAGGAAAAACTGCATCTTGGCAGACGAAATGGGCCTGGGAAAGACCATTCAGTCCATAACATTCCTCTTCGAGATCTTCAGTATGGGCATTCGCGGCCCATTCCTCATCATTGCCCCACTCTCTACCATCACAAACTGGGAGCGCGAGTTCCGCACCTGGACCGAAATCAACGTGATCGTCTACCATGGCAGCCAGATCAGTCGGCAGATGATCTTACAATATGAAATGTACCACAGAGATGAACATGTGAGACTCTTTATGATCCGAGTGCAAAATCTTGTTAACCATGTTGGTTTGTTTTTGTGTGTGAACATAACAACTGTGCAAACATTCTTCAAACTCACACCAATCAAACCTGTGTGAGTTTGAAAATGTTCAAGAGAGGGAGAAACTTGGAGTGGGAACTGGCCCAGGGGGAGAGTGCCTCTGCCAGGGAGAGGGGGGTGAGGCGATACAAAGAGTGAAGGACTACAAAATTATGGACTACAAAATTATGACCTGACTTTATAAACCGTAGCCTGACTAGTCTTGAATTTGTCAGATAGTTCCAGATAATTTTAATTTTATACCAGAGATAGATATCAACAATGATCTTGAAGTAAAGCGAAAATGAGTTTTTGAGAATCATTATCTTTCTGTCTTTCTGTGCAGGGAAACTCTGTGTCTGGCTTGTTTAAGTTCCATGGTGTGATCACTACGTTTGAGATGATCATGGCTGACTGCCCTGAGCTGAAGAAAATCCACTGGCGCTGTGTGGTGATTGACGAGGCCCACCGGCTGAAGAACCGCAACTGCAAGCTTCTAGAGGGACTCAAGCTCATGAACCTGGTAAGAGCGGACTTCATATTTTGTGAAAATAGTTACAGGTAATTTTCTAACTATTAACCAAGGTTTATACATTGATTTTACACATTTCATCGGCTATGAGGTTAATACACAGGGGTGGACTATACATTGGAATGCATTGTAGGCACTATGGCTAATACATGGGCGCTGGTCAATGCATGTTTTTTTTAATTGCATAAAACAATGTCCTGCGATTTATAAACATGCAGCGAATACACAGGGAATTACTGTGCAGCAAGTGGTGAGGAGGAAGATTCAGTGAGAAACACTGGTGCCATCACCAAATATTGTGCAGGGCACAATCAAATCCGTAAAACTCAAAAACAGAATATGCAGGAAGCGGCACAACAGCATTTCAATTCTTCAATGTCGTACTGGAAGAGAAGAAATAATTTCTCAAACCTGAGATTGAAAAATCATTTTCTTGCTGAAATCCGTAAAAGAAGTATATCATGACAAGGCCTCACGAAGAGAAAATAGTATACCGGTAGGTTGCACTGCTGACGATACAATGCGTCTTGTAGGAACACAAAGTGCTGCTGACTGGAACACCACTGCAGAACTCTGTCGAGGAACTCTTCAGCTTGCTCAACTTCCTGGAACCACTTCAGTTCCCCTCTGAGACCACCTTCCTGGAGGAGTTTGGGGATCTGAAAACAGAGGAGCAGGTGAGCCACCAGCCCTCAGCATCCATTTTTGTTCTTTTATTTTGAATTGTGCGAGGACTGCAAGGGGATTAAAACCTATGGGTGCTAGCGTTTGTCGCTAGCAGTTCTCATAAGGTGTCAGAAAGGAGATTTGCTCACTGCAGCTACTGGACCCAATAACTACTCTAGGTAACTAGAAGTTTCATAACTTCATCTCTATACACTCCCCCTGTGACTCCTAGGTGAAGAAGCTTCAGGCCATCCTAAAGCCCATGATGCTGAGGAGATTAAAGGACGACGTGGAAAAGAACTTGGCTCCCAAAGAGGAGACCATCATCGAAGTGGAGTTGACCAACATGCAGAAGAAATACTACCGTGCCATTCTTGAAAAGAACTTCACATTTCTGGCCAAGGGTGCCAACCAGCACAACATGCCCAACCTCATCAACACTATGATGGAGCTACGCAAGTGCTGCAACCACCCATACCTCATCACTGGTAATGTGCTCCTGCTCTTGTGTTTTTACACAACAATAGTAGTGGGCGATGTTACGGCATACAGTTTTGTAAGCTTAGATGAATCTTACACCATGTCATTTGTTTTATGTTCTGCTGCTGAACAGATAACACACACATTTTTCGGCTCTTTGTTGGCTCTTGCTATTTCTCTCTTTCTCTTACGCACACACACACACACACACACACACACACACACACACACAGGTACACACACACACACACCACACAGAGACACACACACACACATACATACACACACAGAGCGGGAAAGAAAATTATCTATATATTTCACATTTACATTTCTGCTGAAAAATAAAGAGGCAAATTTGCATGACCATGCAGCAAAAACATGTCTCACTGAAGACTGCTTTAACATCTGAAATAAATAAATAAATAATAATCATCCATATCCTAACCTTTGCCCTTACAGGCGCAGAAGAAAAGATTCTGGAAAGCTTCAAGAAGACACACAGCCCCGATGCCTCAGACTTCCAGCTTCAGGCTATGATCCAGTCATCAGGAAAGCTGGTCCTCATTGACAAGCTCCTGCCTCGTCTCATAGCTGGAGGTCACAAAGTTCTGGTCTTCTCCCAGATGGTGCGCTGCTTGGATATCCTGGAGGACTACCTCATCCAGAGGAGGTGCATTGCCCTTTCTAGTCGCAGTAAATTTGTATTTTCATTAACTTTTAAGTAAACAAAGTAATGTGTTTACTTGAATATGAGTTAACTCCTGTTCTCCATAAATAAGCAGTGTTTACATGTTTGTTTTTGAAAATGCATGGTAGATTACTCATGTCTTTTGGCATGTGCTCATCCCCTGTAATTCAGAAATGTTGTATGTTTGTTTTGTTTTGGATCCTCAGGTACACGTATGAGCGCATCGACGGTCGTGTACGGGGGAACCTGCGGCAGGCAGCCATCGACCGCTTCTGCAAGGTGGACTCAGATCGCTTCGTGTTTCTCCTGTGCACGCGTGCTGGGGGCCTGGGGATCAACCTGACGGCCGCTGACACCTGCATCATCTTTGACTCAGACTGGAACCCACAGAACGACTTGCAGGTGTGGATTTTGGAACAAACACACTCACACTCACGCACGCATGCAAACACATACACATACACACTCCTCTATGTCAATGCACACACATTCACAAGAACTGTGTGACTAATTGTGGTATCTCATCCTGCTCGGAATGACTCAAACAATTGTGAAGGGCAATTCACCGAACTATTTTATGCTGATGAGTGTGGGCTCATGTTGAACAGATTCATTGTTCAGCCCTCACACCCTCCTCAGCTTAACTCCTCGAGAGGAGAGCATGATCATGCATTGTACTTGATGTTTATTAAACCTCTCATTCCCCAGGCACAAGCGCGCTGTCACAGGATTGGCCAGAGCAAAGCAGTAAAGGTCTACCGGCTCATCACTCGGAACTCGTACGAGCGGGAGATGTTCGACAAGGCCAGCCTGAAGCTGGGTTTGGACAAGGCAGTGCTGCAGGACATCAACCGCAAGGGCAGCCTGAACGGAGTGAGCACCTCCCTGCCCCCCGCATTACCTTTACAATTTGATTCAGTGCCATGGATTTAAATACTGAAGCTCCAATAGCAGCACACATCATCTCACAGGGCTTTACAGTGCCCAGTGCCATCTCACTAGTTCCATGTATACCACTGAATCCTGACTGTGATGTGGTTTTATTTTTTGAGGTTAGATTCATCTATTAGGTAGATCCACCAAATTGTTACCTATTGAATTTGGAGTACCATTTGGCTCCAAATCTTTTCAAGGTGTCTCAGGCAGGAGTCTCAGAGTGCACACTCAATGGGGTAAATGAGTCAGAGATGGCTTTTCAGCTTAGCTGTTTGGATGTCTTCAATAGGTGCAGCAGCTGTCTAAATTGGAGGTGGAGGACCTTTTGAGGAAGGGTGCATACGGTGCTCTAATGGACGAGGAGGACGAGGGTTCCAAATTCTGCGAGGAAGACATCGACCAGATCCTTCAGCGCCGCACTCAGACCATCACCATCCAGTCAGAAGGGAAGGGCTCCACGTTCGCTAAGGTACTGCCTGGCTATTGGCTAAGGCACTGCTCGGATTTGACCTTTGTGTGCAAATTGCTCAACTATAACACACAAAGTGATTATGTGGCACATCAGTAGTGTTTCAGTAAGAGCAACAGTGAACATGTGGTCACGCACTGTTTTTAAGTACATGAATAGCCCTATGGATAATGTAATGTTTATCATTAAACTTGTTAGCTATAGCCTCCTGAATACTCCCAGGACCATGCCTCATTGTTTCTGTGTTTATGGCACGAGATTTTACAGCTTTTTTTCCACTGAGACGGATTTTGTTGTTGTTGTGTGTGTGTTTGTGTGTGTGTGTGTGTGTGATCTCCAGGCCAGCTTTGTATCTTCTGGAAACAGAACTGACATCTCTCTGGATGATCCAAACTTCTGGCAGAAATGGGCTAAAATCGCTGAGCTGGAGATTGACTCTAAGGAAGAGAAAGTAAGGAGCTGGTTGACGCCTCACAATCCCTGCCTAAAATGTCTTCGCCATCTTGTGTGGGACCTGTGCCAAAAAAGACTTCTGAGTTCTGGAGGATCAAAAGAAACAAAAAGAATGTGGCTTAAAATGATATGGCAAAAGGGAGATGGGGCAAATGACGAGGGGATCAGAGAGAAAGAGAGAGAGAGAGAGAGAGAGAGAGAGAGAGAGAGAGAGATGTGGAGTGAAAGATAGTAATGTATGGACAGAAGACAAAGAGAAAAGAGTGGTGAAGAGAGAGAGAGAGAGAGCGAGAGACAAAGAGGTAGAATGGAGAAGCGGAGTATGAGAAAAAGGGAGGGAGGAAAGAGAAAAGGCACAGGGAGAGGAGTGGAATCATTTGAATATCTGGCTCTCATCATTCCCTGAACAGATGGGTCGCATTAATGAGAAAAAACAGCATGTGAATCAGGCGGAGGGGAAGGTTGAGTAAATGAGCACTGTGCTTTTGAGTGTGTGACTATGTGGGGGTGCATGTGTTTGCATGCACTCGATTGTGAGGGTATGACTGTGTTTGTGCTGGGCTCATGCAATGTTGCCAATGCCATAATTGTACAAGGGGGGGGGAATCATCAGGAAATATTCATGGAGAGCTTTTTTGGTGTATTCTGAAAAGTACTTCTGGTCTGGTAGTGACCTCCGTAGCTGTATGTGTGTGCAGCCTATTTTGTCGACAATAGTTTTTGAATCAGGTAGGCTCCATTTAGTGTCAGTAACTGTATCATGATCAGTATGTGTGTGTTAATCATGGAGTATAAGTTCTACACACTCTTCTTTTCTTCTTTTCTTTACACACTTGTCTTTTTGGTGATAAGGAGAGCCTGGTGATCGATACGCCTCGTGTGCGGAAACAGACGCGCCATTACAACTCGTTTGAGGATGATGAGCTGATGGAGTTCTCTGAGCTGGACAGCGACTCGGAAGAAAGGCCGTGTCGTACGCGCCGCCTCAACGACAGAAACCGACGCTACCTGCGGGCGGAATGCTTCCGTGTGGAAAAAAACCTGCTCATATTCGGGTGTGTAGTTGCCGTCAGTTTTATTCACGAATGAGCTAGTTCTTTTTTTCCCCTCTGATCAGGTCAACCAAACGATAGAGTCCGAACATTCAAGACCTTCTGACAAGAAGTCTGACATTGTGTCTCAGAAATAGCCCAATAGGCCCTGATAAGCAGTGCTTGTGAAATGAATGGCCTTTTTCCTCTTTCCCTTTGCCGAAAGGGTTGAGTTTGTAGTGGCACGGCTTTGTTTTGAGTCGTGTTTACCTTCTCTGTCCGTCTCATGCAGCTGGGGGCGGTGGAAGGACATCCTCACCCATGGCCGCTTCAAGTGGCACTTGGCGGAGCGGGACATGGAGCTAATGTGCCGGGCTCTGCTGGTCTACTGTGTGCGCCACTACAAAGGAGACGAAAAGATCAAAAGCTTCATCTGGGACCTCATCACCCCAACTAAAGATGGTCAAAATGAGGCCCTACAGAACCACTCTGGTGAGAACCTATGGCCACCCCTCATCATCCAGGGCTTGTTATTTACCTATAAGTCAGTATCGGTTCTATTGCTCGGTTGCGGTTGATAGATTTTTCACAAATCCACTGCAGACATTTCCTAATCAGTTAAAGTTATCTAATCTTTTTCCACTAGGTATTATTGAGTTGGGAAGATTAAATCCAGTATCTGTATGAAGTAATGCATCTTTTCAGCCATTACCTGGCAGAGAAAATCAAGTTAGAAGTGTGTGTGCCACGTTAAATACACTGCCTTAAATCTATTCGCAGGTCTTTCGGCACCCGTTCCCCGCGGTCGTAAGGGTAAAAAGCTGAAGAACCAGCTGTGTATACCTGAGTTGAACAATGCAGATTGGCTGGTGCACTGCAATCCAGAGGTGGTGCTGCAGGACGACAGCTACAAAAAGCACCTCAAGCAGCACTGCAACAAGTAAATTCTCCATCTGGTGCAGCAGCTTTAGCCAATTATCCAGTCCACTTCTGTCAGGAAGCAAATTACACACGCCTGTACCGGCGTACTTAAATGTGCTCTCTCTCTCTCTTTCTTTGTCTCTCTCTCTCCGTTTAGTAAATGGAGGTGTTCTCATATACTGCATGTCTTTGAAAGAATAGTGTGTTTTATTACTGGAAATGTTTATTTTTTTTAAGAATGCTCTGCTCATAAGCATCAGACATTGTCTTGGAGCAGTGTGTGTCAGTCTTGGCAGTAAAATGCTATTGTTTCTGGGAAATAATAATATGAAGTATTATTGTGAAATTTAATATTACTTTTCTGGGAATCACTCTGCAAAGAAGGTCCAACTCTGTTAGGTTTGAGCAAGTTAAACCGGTGTAGAGCACTACTAGATGCACAATGTAGGACTCTACTAGAAGCACAATGTAGAACTGAACTGGAAGCACAATTGATTGAGCCAAAAAGAATAAAGTCAAAGTTGAACATGCATGTCATCCCTCCAGGGTACTTTTAAGGGTTCGCATGCTGTACTATTTGAAGGCGGAGGTCCTGGGGGAAGCAGCGAATCAGGCCCTGGAAGGCATTTCAGCCAGGTACCGCATCACAGTTTGTATTGAGTTATCCAAAAGCCATGTTAAAGAACTGAGAAATAAAAAAAAAAGTTGGCGTTACTCTGTAGAAATGTTTTAAAATACATTCTCTTTTTATGCCTTAAAATATATGATGCTCTTATTCTTGCAGTTGTTTGTGTTGAAAGTATTTGTGTGTAATTTGGCATGGAGTTCTTGTTTTGTCTGTGAGAAGATGCCTGGCTCAGTTATTGTGTAAATGAGTAATGACACTCAGTCTGAGCATCTTATTTCTGCAGCAAACTAGAGGTGGCTCTTCCTGACATTGACTACATTGAGATTCCGGCTGGCTGGTGGGACGCTGAAGCAGACAAATCCCTCCTCATCGGTGTCCACAAGCATGGTAATCAACAAACACTCTGGAATTTCCCTTGGAATTTCACGGAGTGTTTTTTTAGGAATTGTATATTCCGTTTCTAAAGTACACATGCACACACATGTTCAAATTCTTCAGTCACTCTGATCTACACTGAGGATTTACCTCTTGTGTTTTGCCTGTTTGATTGACGGCTACTCTCTTATTGAATGGACTGAACAAACAGCAACGTGTGTATTTGTGTGCAACCTCAGGGTACGAGCGATACAATGCCATGCGGGCTGATCCAGACCTGTGCTTCCTGGAGCGAGTGGGCATGCCTGACGTCATGGCCCTTTCTGCAGAGCAGTCAGGCTCAGAGGTCCCAGCTGATGCAAATGACAGGCAAGAGCATCCCCTCATTTCCATTTCAAACTTGATACCCTCAACCCCTTGGTTGAGGAAGATGTTATTGTCATTGGGTCCATCTGTCTCTGTGTGTGTCCACTCGCATAACTAAGAAAGTATTGGTCGGTTGTGCTTCCCAAATTTGCCAAAGGTTCGTATGGGTATTCCCAGGCTAGGTCAATCTATCATCGGTCCAGTCCTCATACGTGAACATCTGTATCTGGTTTAGAATACAAATGCTGGAATTTGGTTTCACTTTGGTTAATATTGTGTGGAATATATTGCAATCACCTCTGACTGCTCTGGTCTACAACACATCATACTGCTTTGCTGGCTCATCGTAATGTTTTTATATTTTCCGTAGTGTTGGGAAGACTGAAGACATGAAAGACGAGACTGAAAGCAAGATGGAGGGGGGGGAAGATAAGGAGGAGAGCAAAGTATGAACTTCCTTAATGTCATAGGAACTGCAGTCGATTGTCTCTTCTTGTTGTAGAGTCATATTTTGTCCTCTGATATCTTTTTTACGTTTTTGTTTAATGTCTGTTGTTGCTTTGATCTCTTAAAGGATGACACCAGTTCTGTTACAGACACATCAGAGAAACAGGAGAATGTTGTTTCAAGTAAGTACTGACATCTTCAATATTAAAGCATTGAAATGTCAGATCTGAGCATCAGTAGCTCTATCAAAAACATCAGGATATTATCAGAGACTATTATTAGAGCAGACACAGTTGGGAAAGAGGTGGGGGGATTGACTTTCATCAGTACACAGCTGCCAAGTCTCCTGTGTTCATTCATACCCCTGTTCCTGAGAGTGTTTTTGTTCAGTAAATACAGTGTTGCTTGACATCATGATCTCAGAGGACAATTCAATTCATGCAGCTTCTCTTTGATCTGGTTATTATCTGAAATGTTGAATTTGTAGAAGTGTTAAAAAAAAAAAAAAAACTCCACCCACAGTGGTCATCCGAGACATTCCACCCCTAGCAAGTGGTGACTCATTTTGTCTATGAAAGTGTTTTTTTTTCTGTGTTGACAACATCCTCATCCTGTGTCCTAAGGTGAACTGGGAGTTCCAGAGGCCTCTGAGCAGGGCAGGCTTCTCTGGCCGGCGGGTTCTGCTTTGACGGCTCGTCTTCGACGACTCATCACCACCTACCAGCGTTACAACCGTCGTGAGCCCCTGCGCCACGAGTTCCTGATGCTGGATGGGGCTAGTCATGTGCCCTGGCAACTGGGAGAAGACCTGAGGAGATGCGCTGTAGAACCAGACCCCCTGTTCCTGGAGTGGCAGAGAAGGTGGGTGAAACTGGCAGCCACTGGTGACTCAACGTTATAGAGGAAATGCCAATACAAATATGTGGACAATGTAGTTGTTTTGTTGAATGTATTACTTCTGGTGGGATTATGCATAAAATGTTTTATGTTTGATGGAACAGGTGGACACGTCGAGAGCAGGCAGATTTCTATCGGACAGTTTCATCCTTCGGTGTTATGTTTGACCCAGAGAAGAAAGTGTTTGATTGGACACAGTTCCGCTCTCTCGCTCGACTGGAGAGAAAAACAGATGAAAGTTTAGAGAGATATTTTTACAACTTTGTATCCATGTGTCGCACTGCCTGCAGGCTTCCCCCAAGGAAGGATGAAGGTAGAAATGACTGTTATTTAATTAAAAACACAAATCAAAGTACAGACAATGTTCCCTCTGATTTCACTGTTTCTCACTGTCCCTTTCTGCTTCTCTCAGGTCCCATTGACCACGCTCTGTTTGTGGAACCAATCACTGAAGAGCGAGCGGCCCGCACACTCTACCGCATTGAGTTGCTGAGGAAAATTCGGGAGCAAGTTCTTCGCCACCCGCTGCTGGGACAGAGACTTCAGCTGTGCCAGCCTAGTCTCTACCTGCCTGTGTGGTGGGAGTGCGGGAAACACGACCGGGACCTCCTGATTGGCGCCGCCAAGCATGGCTTGAGCCGCACTGACTATTACATCCTCAATGATCCCCAGCTCTCCTTTCTGGAAGCCCACCGCAACTACGTGCGGAAAGAGAACCACGGCTACCCCGTGCCAGCCTCTATGTCTGGCATGCCCCATCGCCACTGCTGCCTTTATGACGCAGGCCTCAGCCACTGCCACTCTCCACAGCCTCCTGAATACCACACTCCGCCATCTCACCATGCCCATGGACACCCTCACATCCATGGTCCTGTGCACCATCCTACTGAGGTGGTAGCTGGAGACCCGGTTGGCTCCCTGGCCATGAGTGGTGGCGGTGGCCCCAGGGAGGGTTTCCTGGACTGCCCTCCCCTTGAGGAGTCCCTGGAGCTGGCGTCGCTGCAGCATGATGGACTGGCTGCCGACTCCCTCCATGGTAAGCCCAGCAAAGAGGCTTTCAACGGGTTTCCCTTCAACTCGGCTTCTGGAGGGCAGAGCATGCTCAACTCCTACGGTGTACAGGGCGAGCTGAGCGGGACTCAGGGGGACATTGCTGACTCCATTGCAGGGAAGCTACGCAGTGATGTGCTGGTGGGTGAACAGGGCTCGTCTGAAGAGACGGGGCTGATGGCACCCTCCGTAGAGCTGGACGAACTGCAAACACCGTGGGAGAGCTCAGACCATGCCGCTGCAGCTCACATGTTCAACGAGGCCGACCCAATCTTGGGTGCTCCTGCACTGGAGTCGGAGTTCCTGGACTCGTCAGATGCACCCGGAGATGGCCAGGTGGACACTGCCTTGAACGACTGTCTGAGCATGCCCAGTTCGGACTCACAGAGCAACCCGGTCGACCCCTTGCCGTCCAGCTTCATGCTGTTTAAGGAGCTGAGTGAAGCCGAGCCCTCGGTCGAGCAGACTGACCTATCAGCCAGCCCTCCTCCAGAGTACGCTCCAACTCCCCTCTCTTTGGGCGATATGAGTCTCTCCCATACGGGCCCCACTGAGGAGCCAGATGAGAAGCTGAGTGACTCAGACGTCACCCGCAGTGCTCCCAGCCCCGTTGATGTGGCCGGGAGCGTGACCTTTGAGTTTGACAAGGAGGAGCTGTCACAGGATAGTCACAGCCTGACCGGGACAACTCAGGGGCCCGACGAAGCATCTCTGGATCCGTCTGAAGGCCCTCCAGAGGAAGCCCTGGGTGAGACCAGTACGGAACCACTAAGCGAAGCAAGTGTCCCTGAGCATAATGAAGAAAACCTCGCAGAGCCTTGTGAGGAGCCGATGGAAGAGTCTATGCTGAAGGGGCTTTCAGATGTGCCACCAGAGGAGCCTTGGGAAAGCCATCCTCAGGAGAAGCAGCCTGGAGAGGAAACCCTACAGGTGCCCTCCGAGGAGCCCGCGGAGGAGGAGCCCTATGAGACCCCCTCAAGGTCACTACACGAAGTGCACTCGGAGGAGGCATCCAGCGAAAGGCTCTCTGAGCCTGTGATCGGGAGCAGTCTCAGTGACCCAACCCTCTCCTCTGTAGGCCCCACCTCGTCCCCACTTCCCTGTGCCTCGCCCTCCCTGTCCGTCCCTCTGTCAGTTCCCCCCACGTCGCCAGAGCCCAGCACTGCCGTCCACATTAAGCAGGAGCTGCTGCTGGAGCCAACCACTGCAGAGATCAAGCCTGACCCTGAGGCCCTCGAGCCAGACAGCACTACACTCACACCCAGGCTAGAACAGACGGAGATGCTGGAAGCAAAAGAAGAGATAAAACAAGAGAGAGTGAAAACCCCAGGTAAGGAACATCCCACAGCAGTGCCCCTATGTCTCTCTCTTTCCATTGTCTTATAAAATGTCCTAATCCTCAGACCAGCCCTCCCATTTCTCAGTGTCCTTGAGTTTGAATCACAGCAATCAGGGGAATAATTAATATGGCACAGTTCTGAATATACATTAATCTCACTGATCCCAGGCATCCTTATATGTGAATTATGGTAATTGCAAGGATCATTGCTGTGACACGTTTGATATTACTGCTCGTTTCCCAATCGGACACCCTCTCAGCAACTCTTTAATCAAGATTACTGGGGAGCTTTGCAAGACCCAAACTGTTCCAAATCCTTGCAAGGCATTGATCTGAGAGCAGCATGAATGGAACGGAATCTGGTTGTCAGGGCAACTATTCATGCAGCTGTTCGAAAAGCATAGTTTTGTATGTGTCTTTTTCTAAATGCCTATGTGTTTTTCACTGGTGCAACCTTGCTCTGAGAGTATACATTCAATATACCTAAAGGCATCCTATGCATTGTTGTACCTTAATAGAATGATAAAATAACTTCTAATAGGGAGAATAACATGCTTTTCGCAGCCGTACTGTACCCGCCTATGGAGAACCAGCCTTGCAACTTCGCAAGCCTACTATTTATATGAAATTGTGTAATATTACCTTGTTAGTCGACATGGCTCTTCAGATATCATCTTTGCCGGTTGCTATCCTTCGGCTTGTAAACAAATCCACTTGTACCGTGTCCTGGGGGAAGGGAACAAGCCATTAAGTGTTTTTTAAAAAAAAAAAATGTATTGTCTATGGCTGTGTCTATGTCTAAAGTATGTCTATGTCTGTATTTAAAGTATGTCTATGTCTGCATGGGAAAGTAAGAAACGAAATTTCAATTCTTTGTATGACCAGTGCATGTAGAGAAATTGACAATAAAGCCGACTTGACTTGACTTTACAACAGTTGTGTAAAATACAAATACTCTGCAAATGTAGGGGGAGCCCAGTAGGAAAACAACTTCATTGGATGCTTTTAATGTATATGTGTAGTGCTCGCTTCCATTTTTAACATTTTTGCACACTTCCTGTCATTTTCAGCTCTGATGGTGGACAGCTATGTGGAGGCCCCAAGATACGCTCCCCAAATGTCAGTCTGCGAAATGCCCGACAGTCTCCATGATGTTCGGGAACCTACCATTGCCCAGCTCCTCCAGGAGAAAGCCCTCTACTCATTCTCTGGATGGCCCAAGGTACACATGATAAGTTTCTGCATCAAGTTCATCACATCACATTGGAAAAGAGGACTGCCCTCAACTGTATTTCCGAGCATGAAATAAAGGTTGAATGAATGAATGAAAAAAAGTTATTCCTTTGTTTAGGATTTTACTGTATAAATAAGAAAGAAAGGGCTAAGAAGAGAATTTAAGTCTTCTTAAATGTGAGATCAGATAGAGATGTCATTAGGAAATTATTCTTCAGTGCATCATAAGAAAAAATACTTGTCTTACAGTGTCGGTGTTTGAATAGCTCCTCTATCAGTTAAGCATTTCACTGAGTCTTTTATTGCTCTGTTTCCTCCATTCAGGACAGGGTGATAATTAATCGCCTTGACAGTATTTGCCATGCTATTCTGAAAGGGAAATGGCCTTCATCCAGCCAGTATGAGTCGCACAGTACCCTGGCAAACACCTGTGCCCCCAACAGTGGCCACCAACGAGCTGCCTTTATGCCAGCCCGGGTACAGCCTTCCCAGAGCCTTAACTTCAACATGCCAACTGTCTCCCGCATGCCTAAGGTAAACCATCATTTTAAAGGTGCTCTAAGCCAGTGTTTCTCAAACTTTTTTTCTGGGGACCCACTTTTTAAAAATGACAGACTATCGCGACCCAACTCGTGACTGTGGTAGTTAACAAACTAGATCAGTGGTTCTCAAACTTTTTCTTTCATTCCCCACTTTGATCAAGGGGGCATTCTCGAGCCCCACCTGTCCCTCATCGCTCTAAGAAAGTGGTAGGTCAAGCTTAAAATTGTAAAATTTATTGAAATAATGACAAGTTCTAAATATATCCTCTTCAACAGAGTTAAAATCAGCTGGTGCTGCAGATATAATAATAAATAAATACATAACACACATATTTCTGTTTTCCAGCAACATATTAGGAAACATAGGCCATTTTACAGCATTGTACAATATATTCAATGAAATGCCAACATGCTGCATTAAATGGATCCATAATCCAGTCATACTGAGCACTGCTGGTTGGGAATTATTTTTGAAATAAACTTTGCAGGGATGTGATGTAGGCCTACTGTTTAATACATGGGATCACAAGAGTGCCTCCCAATCAGTTTCAGCGATTTCGCTCAGAAATCTAATACTGTCGTGGTCGAGGCGCCTGTCCCATACTCAAGTTTTTTTGGTGAATGCAGTAATCTTATTTGCTAGGTGAGGTAGGTGCTTGTCTTTGCCTTGTAACTGGACATTTAACTCAAATGTATCGCTAAGATATATCAAATATATCGCTAAGATAGGCCAGCTTTGTCAAGAAATGTTCTTTAGTGAACGTGGTTTGCAGATTCAAACAGCGCGCTCTTCCTCCAAGAAGAGGCTTAATTGAGCTCAAACACGCCGACAGCACTTTACCTCGGGAAAGCCACCTTGCCTCGCTGTGAAACAGTACAGCCTTTTGGTCAGCTACCATCTCTTAAAGTAAAGCGCGGAGAATAGACGCGCTTTTAAGGGCCGGTTTTGATGAAATTCACCACTCTCACAACAACGTTCAAAATCTCATGTAGGCGGGACTAACTAAGCTGCCTTGACACGGTAGCTTCCCTGTGAATAACACAGTGTGTCCATTGCGCATCGGTGCTACCTGGGCCCAGGCTACAGATAAAAAATAAATTAAAAACTCCTGTTTTTCCAGTTCACCGCCAGTTCCGACTCACAGTTTGAGAAACGCTGCTCTAAAAAGTTTATGCCATCGCTTTTAGGCTAAAACATTTTATGTAATTTACTGCAAACATCACCTAACCAACCGCTATCTGTCTGTGTCCTGAATACACTGTAAAAAAACACAATCTCTGTGGACAGCCCAGGCTCCAAAAAGGGCAACAAAAACAACCTGGGCAAACCTAGCCCATAAAAACATAACAAACTGTACCAGCAAATCACAGACGAGATGCGCGTTTAGGAGAGTTTTCAGTTGCACGGAAGCAGCACTGGAGGGAGGGGGAAGAAGTAGCGAGCTAGTTCTCTGTCAACATAAGTGATGCTACCCAGCATCGCTTAGAGCGCCTTTAATAAACCCCATGCTTTTTAGCAATACCTGACACTCTTTTTCAGTTTTTTTTTGGTTTTGTGAATTAGCAGCTGTTACGATCCAATAAGATTGTTATAGCTTTCCTTTTCCTCTACAATAATAATAATACTTTTAATTTGTATAGCGCTTTTCAAGACACACAAACATACTTTTGTGACCATGCAACCCTCTCTATCTCACTTTATATTGTAGGAGAGGTTGATGGCCCCTCCATTCTTGTCCGACCTCAAGCAACCAGGAGTAAGACCGCGGTTTGAATTTGAGGCAGAGGTGCTCAGCAAGCCTTGCCACACCGGAGAGAAAATCCAGGTTGGCATTCCACATCGGGGCGGACCGCTGCTGTTGAACGGCTGGCAGGAAGCGGCGATGGACCTCTCCAAACCCCCTGGGGAGCTTGGCATTGGCGGGGAGACTGGCCCTGTGGGTCATATTACTCATACAGTCCACACCCCTCCTCCTCCTCCACCTTCTCACCCCCCTCCACCGCAACATAAGCTGCCCACCCTGAGCTCAATGCAGGGCTCTCTGGGCCTGGACATGGCCGGCATTCTGCAGGCCGGCCTCATTCACCCAGTCACCGGGCAGATCGTCAACGGCAGCCTTCGCCGTGACGACTTCATGAGACGGAGGCGAGGCCGCAGGAGAAATGTGGACGGGCCGGACATCAGCTTCATGCGGAGCCACGGACTAAGTGTGCAGGAACAGCAGGTTGGCCTGGCATTCAGATTAGAAGTGAGAACGGATACATGCTTGCACAAAATGCATGTTGGACCTGGGTTAAACATAAACATAAACATTATGGGTATGGTGCAGCAGCAGTAGTGTCACTACCTGACAATTGGCTGGCAAGGGTTCAATTCTCAAACTCAGGGTTGCAAGTCTGTGTCATTTTAGGTAAACTTTAGCAACTTTTACCTTAAACACACCAGCATAAACATTGTTAACATTCATGTTCTGTCCCTAGCCAAGACCGGATAGCATCAGCCATTCAACGGTGTCGTCCACCACTACCACCCAGTCTGATCGTTCCTCAGCACCTCCTGGTCCATCTGGACCTTCTAGTTCTCTTGGGCTGCCACCTCCACCACCACCAGAGAGCCTGGGGATTGACAGAGAAGCAGCCAATAAGGGTCTGATGGAGTGGCTTAGACAAAACCCCAACTACATGGAAATCCCCCATTTTGCCTCCGTAAGTTAAATCCATGTAAAATAAGTCAGCCCATTCACAAAAAAAATACAAAGAAAAAGTTAGAATATTGTGTATTTGTGTGTAAGCTAAAGTCATTGTTAAAACACATCTTCCTGCTTGTGATTCAGTCCCAAAACGCAGCCATCTTGCATAGTTTTGTTGAGCGTCCAAAACAGAGGAGGCACCGCTGCAAAGACCCTACCAAGCTGGATGTGAACTCCCTGACCGGAGAAGAGCGGGTGCCCGTAGTACACAGGAGCACAGGACGTAGGGTAGGGACCCGTCTCCCTTTTTATTGGAAGCTGTTAACAGCTGCCAATAAGCAATCAACTTTGAATGTGTATGTTAACCCGCACTAATGACTGTTTGTTGAATGCTGCTGTTAACATTTCAAGTCTTGTATTAAGTAGAAATATGCTGTTATTTGGTCTTTCATGTTGTCAAGGATCCCTTTTGTGCATATTTATTATTTTCTTTCCTTACAAGGGTGTAGGTCTCTGCAGTGATGCAGTCTAAGCATTAAAGTATTTATTCCCTTTTTCATTTAGGAATAAGACATGTTTGCCCGCTAGTTATCATCAGTGGTATAACACTGTGTATCTTTTTCTACACATCTTAAATATGATTATTTTTGGGTTGCTTGAGGCTGAAGTGTCAAACTAAAGTTGCAATATCTTGTGTTGCAGCTGGGTGGCGCTATGGCTCCAGCGATAAAGGAACTGTCTCGATGGCTGGATGCCAACTCTGAATATTGTGTGGCTCCAGACTGGGCTGAAGTGGTGAAACATTCGGTGAGTACCTACAAATGCCACAGACCTTTTTTAAAACAGCCAAGCTAAATGCCGAAATACTGTCCAAGCACAGCCTTAGAAGGATTGATAACTAGTGTTTTGCCCACATATACTGTTCTCAGGGATTTCTGCCAGAGGGCAAGTTCACTCGAATCCTGACAGAACCTGTTAGCCGAGATCCTGGGCCTCGCCGGAGGGGTCGACGGCCTCGCAGTGAGATGGTCAAAGCTGGACCCATCCTCCCGGAGTCTCCTTCGAACATGGGGCCCCTGTTTATGAACGGGGGATTGATTGGAAGCATGGACTTGGTCAGTCTGCAAAACCTGCGGAACGTTCCGGGCATCCCCCTCACAGGCCTGATGGGATTCCCACACGGCTTTGCAGCCGTCCCAGCGGGAGCGGGAGAGGATGCCAAGAACGGCATCAGCATGCTTCCCATGATGCTTCACGGCATGGCGGCGGTGCAGCCGCCCATGTTTAGCGTGAGCGGCCTCATGAGCCAGCCCTCGTCATCCTCGCCCTCGTCCTCCTCCCCCACCACGACCCTGTCCACTTCAGCAGGCCCCACGGTGATCACCTCCACCTCTGCTGCCCTCAGTCCCTCTAGCGGCCCCAGTCCCGTCACCAGTGGTCCGAGCCCCCCGGCCGAGAGCTGCAGCTCCACCACGGCCTCGGGCTTGGACAAGCGCAAGGACGACAGAGCACCTGTGGAAGGGAAGCCCCCTGGGCCTCCCGTTGGACACGCAACCGCTACCGTTAGCAGCACCACGCCTACCAGTGTGTCTGCCGGCAGCATCAGCAGCACTGGCAGCCACTTGACCTTCAACCCGTTTCTAATCCCAGGGATGTCCCACGGACTGCTGTACCCACACATGTTCTTGCCCCATGGGGGCATCATGGCACTGCCGGGGATGCCCGCCGCCGACAGCTCCGGCAGCCCGAAGAGGAAGAGAAAGAAATTGAGAGAGGACGGGGCTCCGGAGGGCGGGAGCGCCGGAAGCCCTCCAATGGACAGCACGCCTGCCAGAGGGCCCAGCGACGCTCCGCAGATACGGGCGGACGCGGACAATGACGCCCCAAGTGAAGAGGGGCCGCAAAACCAGGAGACAGACACAAACAGCAAGGGCCACGAGGACCACAGCAACGCCCTTCCTCCTGAGGCTCCCATAGAGTGCAGCAGCAAAGAGGAGGAGAGACAAACAGAGGAAAAGGAGGAGCAGGATGTGGAAGGGAAGGATAAAAGACTGCCCGAGACCGAAAGGCAAGAATATGAACCCAGGGAGGACTCGCAGTAGGAACCATCACCACCCCCGTCCACTCTACGGTGCAGCGGAGTGGAGTTTGTGACAGTGTCTGTCAGTTTCCATGTAAAGACTTAAGTTATCCACATATTAATGTTTATAGAACTCCTGTCCCTATTGTATGTACGTGCTCTCTGAAACACTCTCCCCCCTCGGAAAGCAAAAATAGATAAAGACGGACACTTCTGCATGCAAGTGCACACACAGGTATGATGGCAGCAACAGAAATGGATCAAAACCCGCAGTCATTCTCTCCATGCGCAGGGGCATCGTGTGGTGCCCAGTCACCTGGTCTGTTGGGAGCTGTATGCGTACGGTAGAGGATCAATGAAGTCATTGTGGTATAATGTAGTGCTATATGGTTATGCAAGGTGATCAAGCCTACCGATTGCATAAATAACATGCAAGTGTAGAATGCACCACAGGAGGGCTGTTAAAAGGGACCAGAGGTTGTGATTGTGTTGATGGTGTTACAGGGTTATAGATAAAAGTTCTCTAAAACTCTTATTTGTTTCTCTTGCGAGGGTCTTACGCCTGCGGACATGTAGACGAGAAGGCCTTGTGCAATGTCATTAGCTGTTGTTGACCTTGACTCAGTGGATTTTGCTGTCGGACCTGATTTCTCATGTTGCTGCTATGTAACATTATACATTTTAATGAAATATATAAGAGCCAACATTTTAATGTGTATAACAAGAGTTAGAGGTATAACAGATTCAACATATGGGTTACAATGGATATTTGAGTACATAAGGAAAAAAAAGTGTGTTAAAATCAATGGCAAAGAACAATCCAGATTTTGACTTTTTGATCGTGTATCATGTACTTCATAGGATGCAGGCAGCAGCAACAAAAAAAAGTAATTTCATTTTCAAAAGTCACTTTGAAAAATACCCTTTTGTTCCCAGCCACACAACGTGTAACTTTGTGATTGTAGCTGGCAGGTGAGACGTGTCCAGAAAAGATGAGATGTGTCCAACACTAGTGCCATAGCAGAGCCTCACAAGGGGGCAAAGAGAGAGAGAGAGCAAAGAGAGAGAGGAGACACCACATTGAGGTGGCCAAGGTCACAGCGAGGACCACTGACAAGCGAGGGAAGCGTTCTCGTTTGATAAACAAAAGAAAAGAGCAGGCAACGAAACAATAACAACAAGAAAATCTGTCCACTCCCACTGGTCTGTCCAAAGCAAGGGAAGGCGGCCTGGCAGGACCACAGGCGTGAGAAGCAGGAATGGTGGAAAGTGCCCACCCACACTTAACTGGTGTGGGATTGGTCTGGTCTCTTTCCCCTCTGATGCATTTTCAGCTCCTGTACAATAGATCATGCTAGGACTTCTTAAATGAAAATGTAAATCTGTTTAGCTGTATATTGCTGTTACTTTTGTTTACAAAGCACACCACGTTTTTAGTTTTTTTTCTCTACTATGATGCAACATAGTGGAGATATGGCAAACTCAGTAACAGTGTTTCCTGTATTTAACATAACTGTACATTAGATGGATACAAAGGTAGTTTTTTTTTTCTTCCCAGAATTTCACAGGGTCTCATTTTGGGTGTACTTTTTAGACTTGGCTTTTCGGCCGAATAACTTTTTGAGTTCACTTTTTTCCTTTCCGTTTTCAGACATGAAATATTTTTTTGCACAGTCTTTTTGGTGAATGTTTACCTGTAACTGTATTCTTGTATTCTGTTGCATTTGTTTTCTTTTGGTGAGTGTATGTGTGGATGCATGCGCACACTTGCACATAACATGGCCCATCATGGACATTTTGTTGTAGACCTGTATTTATATCTTGTCTTTCCCTACGTCACCTTTACTGTTCTAAGATTGTTGTTGCCTTGTCACAACTTGTGACTCCATAATTTATTTTTGGTTAAGTTTTTTTTTTTTTTTTTTTTTTTTTAAATCTGCTTTGCCAAACTTTCACCAAATACGGCATCATTTCATTTATTTCACTCAGTTATGTTAAATATACAATGCCTTATTTAGTTAACGTTTTATATATGGATGTTTGTTACATCTACATGTTGGAAAGTATATATCAAAGTATTTTGTGTAGGGCTTGATCGTTTGAAACAGAAAGCATCCACAGTCAGACCCAATAGACATTAGTGGGCTTAGTTGTATGACTATGTGAGTACGTGCCTATGAATGTCACGTCAGTTCCTGATCCTCATTTGCAACAAGTCATATTTCCGGCCCTGTCAAACTCACAGTGTGATGAATAAATCATCTTACTCCCATAAAAATGAAGAGGGGGCCAGCAAATCGACCATTCAAAAATCCCAGGAAATTAAAGCACAATTGGAAAACAGTTGTTGAACACTATAGACAGATTGCTTATACTTTCTTTGTTGAGAGGTCCTGTCCCATATTTGTGTGTCGGTATGATTATTGTGTCAGGTTTTATGTAGGTTAGTCATGGATAAGAATCATCCGCCGTTAACATTCAACATGATTTCTGTTGTTGATTGTGTCTCAGCCTGTGATCAGATTGTCGTGTCATTGTAAGGATGTCTTGAGTTGTGCCAGATTTAATTTGATCAATAGGGTCTTTCTTCTGATAAGCTTTTCACATGACATCACTTTGGGGGCCTTCTGTTACATTACAGATGCAGTGTGAATACAGCTGAAGAGAACAAAGGTTCTGTTCAAATAATCATGATTTTTGCTGTCCGATTTCTAGGGTCTTCAAAATGTGTCAAATCTTTCCACAACCGTTATTATAGACTTACCATATGGAGAAATGGACCACCAAAATTAAAAGTATTATCAACAGAAGTGATGTTTTCACACAAACCCATGCTTAATCTCAAAAGCCTTTTCTGTTGGTTGAAACTTGAATCACCTAAAATGTGCAGTATGTGAGTTAAGTTACAGTTCAAAACTTCATATTTATTCATGTTGTTAAAGCACTCATGTTTCACTCCTCTGCTAGTGTTCAATAATTTATCAGAAGGCAAGACTGATTTTCAAATACTTTTATATTATTTCAGATATATTTATTTTACACCACTGTCAGTTTTGTTTATCTACCTGTATTCAAGCTTACTGTATGCATAAGGGTTGCCGTTTTCGAAGATTTGCCCTCACCACATCCAGTGCAGTACTGTTTTCCCCACAATGAATGTTTATGATGTTTCTTTTGTTGGTATGCCTTCAACTGAAGCAAAGCATTAGTCTGAAACGTGCTAAAAACAGACATGCCTTGGAAAAAAGTGGTGATACTTTCACGAGCATTACTGGCTGTAACTTTATAAATGTCTGTCCTCAATGCCTCGTTGGGCTACGTTTTGCACAGATACTCATGTTTCTGATCAATAGAACTGGTGAAATCATTGCATTTTAATTTTAATGTGGATTTTCAGGTCCAAGGCATTTATGGGAAAACATGTAATGTTAAACTCACTGAATTAGGTACACTAAACTACTCTTTGGGAAATAAATGTTAAGATGGTAGTTGGATTGAATTTGAAGAAACGAGTAAGTAACCTTTCATGTTCTAATAGCGGCATCCAAAAATACTGTATGTGGCTGATTCAAGTTGCAGTGTTAGGCCCATTTTCTTTGTTCTGAGCAAGCTATTCTGTGTTTGAAAACACTTCACCCGTGCAATAGTGTGTGATTCAAGAGGATTGGATCAGTCACTATAATCATGAGGTTAAATTTACACTCCAATCCTGTGGTCATGTGCCAGTGGCTGGACTGCATATATAATTACTGACATATCTGCACGCATTGGGAAAGATGCAGGGCTCTCCTCTTAGGTGTTCTGTTGTGTTTGTCCTTGCATGCCTGGACATGCTGGCATTGGCCTCGGCAACCACCCTTAACAAAACTCACTCCCATTTCAGGATGGCATAAAGCTCAGATTGGGTGTCTGTATGCATGCTTAACAGTTCTGTTCTTCAGCTGCTTGCGTTTAGGACAGTAGTTTGCAGCTCATTCGGTAACTGAAAGGCCAGTGTTCACTAAGTGGATGTACTGTACGCTCTTAGTTTCATCGAACCAAGTGCACTGTATTATGGGATCATATGCTAAAAAAAAAAAAGAAAAAGAAAAAAGTACTCTGAAAACAGCAACATTTGAGAGATGTGGGTTTTTTGTTTTGTTTTTATTTTTATTTTCTAGCTCCTGTATTCCCATGTGGACCAATCACATAATTCAAAACATGGTATGTGATCTTTTATTGTGCAATAAAAGATGACTTTCAACTTTGAAGTGGGTGTATGACATAATCTATTAAAGAGGTAATGCATTGTATCGTCAAGGTATTTGGCTAGTAGGCCCATTGGCAAAAGTCTATTAGTACAAATCAGCTTTCATCTGCTGATTTGGAGGCTACGAATAGATCTACAATACACCTATTAGAATAGACACAACAATTTACACCTCTGCATCTTAACTGTACCTATGAAGGAAAACAAACTGCGGAATACACAGCTCTCCAAGTAAGCTATCCCACTACTTCACACATCTATGTACAATGTTCGCGTATTTCATAAAACGCCTTTCCTTATTATTAACCCTTGCAGTTATCCACACAACTCAGTGGTCATGATTCTTTGGCCTGTCCTAAATAAGGTGGATGAAATTATCCCAATGGCGGAACATACAAACATGAAGTAAACAAGCCATTACGTAAAGTGTGCGTAACATACAAACATGAAGTAAACAAGCCATTACGTAAAGTGTGAGTGAAAATGAAAATTATTCCTATTGCTGGCTACATTTACACTCACGTACCCTTTACCGACTTCTGAACTCAGGTAAAAGAAAGATACAGCCACCACAACGCCATTCCTCACGATTCCTCTCCCCACTAGGCCTACTTGGCTCGACAGCGGGGCCAGACTATCCATTGGCATAATCATGCAGCCAGGCCCGCAGATATGACCACATAAAGCATTAAATGCTCCCTCTTGTGGCGAGATTCATCTGCAGCAGCAGCTGTCTTTGTTATCACGTGGAAATGCAACTCTCTGATTGGCTCTGAGGGGAAAATTTTCGCGCCAGTCGATCATTTGGCATTCTGGGATAGCATTCGGAGGTTTGGGGGTAGGAACTGGTTTCTTGAGACCGTGCGTTGTTTATTTACATTTCTAGTGTGTGTCGTCCTAGAAAACCGTTTCAAAATGCGAGGAGACGAATCTGATTCAGAGTCTGGGAAAACAGATGATAGTTCTGTTCGAAAGAGTCTCGAAGCCCTTTGTCAAGAGCTGAATATGGACGAAGAAACAGCAACTGAAGCCATGCAAAACTTCACTGCGATTTGGAATACATATACCCTAGAGGTAGGACGCATCTACTTTGCTAGCTAGTTAGCTTATTTATGGCAGCTATGGAGAGTCTATGAAGCTAGTAAAACTGTCAACTGGTGGAGAGAACTAACTTGATTGCTATTTTTTATGAAATTGTGTTGAGTTATCGATGCTGCAAACCTTATTGTTCAAACTCGGCAGCCAAACGTGACTTGATCCGACCAAAAGACTGTTAGCCTCTTGAGCTTGTAAGCGATAGCTAGCCTGGTGTGCGATGGATAATCAGCTGTCTTTTTTTGACACGGTTACGACATGAAGCTAACTAGCTGGCTAGTTCACGAGTTGTGCTTCTTTGCTGCGACGTGTGAAGACTATTTTTTGTGTATAGTTACTTAGCAATTAACTTAAGCAATTTAATTCGATGTTATTGCCTGTTGTCCTTAAGTAAAATTACTCTTAGCAGTGATCTAAGCTAGGTTATATGGGCTAGGCAGCTAGCTAGTTTGCAGATCCATAATTTAAAGGGCAGGCAGTCTATCGAAGTATTTCCCCATGAGTTGGCAGGTATGTGGATACATTGAAGAACTCTCGCAGTTTCGATGTTTCTGTTACTTTCTTAATAGATTGTCTGTATACAGTAAACAAGAGGTCGTTGGTCGCTGTGTCTGATATCAGAACTTTCAAGCTGTTTGTATACCGTGTTCCTTTGATGATCTTGCGTCATGCTTTTTAAAAATGGCTGTCATATTGCGAACTTTGGCAAAACATTTTTGCTAGCGCGTTAAGTCATGATCTGAATACATTTAGCTACTTCGTACTCTTTCAGAATAACTGTTGCAGATGTTAGGCCTTGCATCTATGACTCACTACTTTGAATACAGACAAGAAACACCTCCAAGCACAGTGAAGCAGTGGTCATTGAATAGCTGAGGATAAGTTTTCATCTATTTAATTAATTTGTTAATCCAGTCAGTACTCAGTTATTAGATAAGATGGGCACATGTTGGTTTTATTATAATTGTATGCAGTGTGGCAACCGATGTATTGTTTCAGTATTGAATTCAGTCAATACTGTTGAGCAGGCTGCATGGGGCCTAATCAGTATAGTGAGGTGTCAGTTTGCACTGCGGGCATGATCAGGAGCTAAATTATGATGTTAAGAGTTTCCATGGAGAATCGTCATTTGAATACCATCTTCTAAAAGCTGCTCATGATGACTTTTACCCTGCAGGGTGAAGTTGTTCACTGGCTGGCGTGCTCTCTGTATGCAGCCTGCAGAAAGGGCTCCACTCCTACTGTGGGCAAAGGGCTCATGGAGGGCAACTGTGTGTCTCTGACCAGAATCCTCAGGTCCTCCAAACTGAGGTGAGTGAATGAGTAATGTCTGCCCAGTAGCTCTGTGACAACTTGAGATGTGGGGTGTCATTTTTAGACATTGTGTGACATGGGGAGAACTATGCTGAAAGCTATGAAGTGCAGTAATCATTCTGCGAAAATTCAAATTCAGAAGGGGATCTTATTTTCTCTTAACAGTCTCTACCAAAAGGCTTTAGCACTACAAAATCTTCTGTAAGCCCACTGCTGGTTTGAATAAGTACACAATGTATTCTGATCTATTCTTGATAGAATAACAGAATAATCCTTTTCCATTGCTTAATATTAATCGGTTAAATAGTTCACATTTTGATTAAACATAGACATTAAACTTCACAGCCTCTGTAGTAAGTTCCTCTTCCTCTTTCCTCTGAGCCTCACAGTGTTTGAATTTACGGGTCATCTCTGCAGTAAACAATCTGAGCACACTTTTGACCACCTCAGTCCCAAAGATGCTGTCTCAGCAGACTTATCCAAATTCTTTCAGAATTATGATTTGATATTTAGGACTATTAGATTTTAGCATGACAATGTCTTTAAAGTGCATACATGCAGTATGTTTTAAAACAAAGAGTACATTCTCATTCACCGTATGATAATGAAAATGCCATTGCTTTTATTTACAGCTTGATTCAGTTCTTCAGCAAAATGAAGAAATGGTCAGACATGTCAAGCCTGTCCCAGGATTTCCGCAATCGCATCAGGCGCCTGGAAAGGAACTTTGAAGTGTCCACGGTGATCTTCCGGAAGTTTGAGCCCATCTTCATGGACATGTTCCAGGATCCTCAAGGGGAGCCACCCCGCCAGCCAAGAAGCAGAAAACACAGGTGAGCGCTCTTTCTCTCTTCCATGCTTTCTGGCAGTGACCGAAGGGACGATCTGAGCCAGTAGTCCCGTTACCTACTTGGGGGAAACTGTTTGGAGGTTGCCACTGCCCGATGTGAGCGACGTGTTTCCTGGTTCCAAAAACTGACTTTTTAGATTTAATAGTAGTAATTTATTTTCCAAGTATAAGGCCACAAATCCCAAAACTATTTGTTTTCTGTAGAAATACTGGCATCTACGAGTTAAAAAAGTCACCGACTCACATTGGGCAGTGACAGGTCTCTTCTTCACTGTATAAGTAATGGAATTGAAGGGTGCAAAACTGATATTTGCTTTTTGTTTTTTTAAACAAGCTCTAAGCCACATTCCCTCATTGACAATATTGCAGTCCATTTGAAGGGATGTAGCCTGATCATTTGAATTCAGTGAAGTGTCTACAAATGTAATTGTTTAGAACAATTGAATAAGCACTGCTTGTTCCTTAGAGAGGGTGCTCCTAGTGAACAGAAACTGTAGCAGTATTGCCAAGGGGGAAGGAGACTGTGTGGCAATGCTATTGGTCATCTTTCCTAGATTAACTTCAGCCTGGGTCTACCCATATACTGTCTTTGACCACACCTTATAATATCTGTCTTTTTTGTGCATTGCCAAACTCTCAAACTGAAGTCTGTTAAAAAATTTGTATTTAGCATTGTGTCTGCTAAGTCTCATTATTTTTTTTTGGGTTGATTCTTTTCTAGGCGACTTCCCTGTCACGTTAGTGATGTCTTCAAGTTCTGCTGGACACTTTTCGTGTACACCAAGGGTAAGCACTTTAGCCAACAGTCGTCATCCTCTTGCCTAAAGATGGATGCAGCCCATAATGGTTCACAAAGCCAGGAAATAGTCATGCCTCTGCACCTGCAGCTCTATTAAGCAAAGCCAGAAACCTTCCAATATTATTGATTATTTTGCATTTGTACCACACATTGAGAATACTCTAGCAGTATTCATTAGTAAGACATGTTAGGTGCTGTAGCATGTGCTGTAAAATGCTCTAGAAATACTGTACGACTCTCCTCTATCCTACTCATTAAATTACCGTCACTCGTGTATTTCTCACTATCAGGTAATTTCCAAATGATTGGAGATGACTTGGTGAACTCCTATCACCTCCTGCTGTGTTGTCTGGACTTGGTGTTTGGTAATGCCATGCTCTGCTCAAACAGGAAGGACCTCATCAACCCTCTCTTCAAAGGTAGGCCAATGTTCAGATATGATTCCCTCGAAGTACCAAAAGACTTCCTCCTCCTCCCCTTCTTTCTTTCTCTTGCTGACCCATGGCTGGACTGCAGGTGTGACTGTTTTGTTGTGTTGCTGTGGCGACTCCAGGGCTACCCAAAGACTGGCCTGACGTGGCAGCCTCCCCCGGGGAGCCCCCCTGTGTGATCGACAAGCTGTGTGAGCTGCACGACGGCCTAGTGGTGGAGGCCAAGGGCATCAAGGAGCACTACTTCAAGCCCTACATCAAGCGCCTCTTTGAGAGAAAGGTCAGCTAAACTCCGCTCTCTCCTCAGCTTCGCTTTGGATCTTTTGTGTCGTACAGGACCGTCAGGAATCAACTGCAGCCTATAGATTAGTCACGCTTCAGCGTGTGATTTTCCTCACAAAGGACACGGGTACTGCTTACTGCCAATGTGTACCACTGCCAGTCAGGCAGCCAGAGGGGAGGATCGTTGGAGTTGTCTTAGCTACTGAATGTTAAACCAAAAAGCAACCTGCTGCTTTCCATTTGGCACCAAGGCTTATGGTGGCAAGTATAGTTAGTTACAAGGCTGTTCCAAATAATGATGTTACAAAAGTTTCATTAGTGCTGCAATAACGGATGATAATGTGGTTAATATGATGTCATATATAGGTATATTATGCTCATATGTTATGTAAGTCAGCTTTGAGCAAGTGATTCAAAAAAGTAGTATTAATATATAGAATTGCAAACTAATTCCTACAAACATATGCTTATGTAAGGCTATGTGGGCCTGGAGATATTGTTTTGTTTGCCTCATTATATTTGCAAGACTGTGTTATTATTCTAATGCCGTATAATGCCAATATTTAGATACTGAAAGGAAATGACGACAACTTGACCGAACTGCTAGATACTTCGAACTTCATCGATAACAAGTAAGTCATAGTTGTCTTCTGTGTATAATGTGCATCTTTGCATTCTCCTTTTGACACAGCACATAGTGGCTTAGGATTCTATTATGGTTAGCAAAATTCTGTGAACTCACAAATAAGTGATTTGTTGTACTTTGTTGAATATGCAATGTGTGTGTGTGTGTGTGTGTGTGTGTGTGTGTGTGTGTGTGTGTGTGTGTGTGTGTGTGTGTGTGTGTGTGTGTGTGTGTGTGTGTGTGTGTGTGTGTGTGTTTTTCAACAGCAAAGCCATTAACCGTGAGTATGAAGAGTACGTTCTGACCGTGGGGGACTTTGACGAGCGTGTGTTCCTGGGAGCCGATGCAGACGAGGAGATCGGGACGCCTCGCAAGGTCATGACTGAGTCGACGGGGGGACACCTCTCGGCCAGGATGCAGGTGGAGTCCAACCTGCAGCAACACTTTGAGAAGGTACCAGAAATCGCTTTAACGAGACAGGAAGTGCCTAGATAAGACAAGAAAATGCCTAGAGGACAGCAATCAATTGGACCGTAATCTGGTCTGACTCTGTGCTAAATGCTCAGGAGTGTGCAAATGGAATCTTATAAATTGCTTGGTTTCCAGGGATATCTATTCAGTGTACCAGTAGTTGTGTATTCTGGACAAATGTGTAATACATTATTTGATGCATTGTTTCAAAGTCACTTTTCTGTCAAGTCACTGACTGTAAAAATAAATAATCGACAGGTAATACACTTGTTATTATCGACCTTTGAGGCTATGTGGAACTATCCAATATTCCTAAACACAAAGTGCTATCGTACACCTTGTTAAATGCTGGAAATGTTGCCATATGACAATATTTCATGCAGAATGTGCATGTTCATGTGTAGAGATGATGTCTCTTGTGCCTACTTAACTTTGTTTTGTGTCACTTGAAACGTGTATATGCCTTTGCTTTTTCTCTGAGCAGACGCGCTCTCTGGCGCCCTCTACTCCCCTGACTGGGCGACGCTACCTGAAGGAGAAGGAGATACTAGTGACACCAGTCTCCTCCGCCACCCAGAGCGTGAGTCGGCTGCAGAGCATGGTGACCGGCCTGCGCAACGCACCCAGCGATGCCCTGCTCAACATCTTCAAGTGAGCACATGTAGCGCCTATTTTTGAAAACAGTGCCATGTAACAAGTTGTCCACTCACATAACTTAGAAAGTACTGGTCTGATTTATTAGTAAAGGGTCCACATATCCCAGCCCTCCCACACGATCACCTGGATGCTGGATCTTTTTATAGTGACAATACTGGTAATATATTGGCTAGTGGCATGACTGCTTTATTTATTTAGTTGACACTTTTATCCAAAGCGACTAACAGACACCAATTAGGGGGGGACAGTCCCCCTGAAGCCCCCCTGGATTAAGTGCCTTGCCCATGGGCACAACAGTATAGTTGAGAATCGAACCCACGATTGGCTAGTTCGGTTTCTTAGCCACTACACTACCACCACCCCACTATATTGATACTGGTGTAGAGGAGTAGTAACGCTTTGCATTACTCCTGTAACCCAGAGTGGTGATCACGTGTTGCATCTATGTGGTCTTTTAGGACGTGCTCTCGTGATCCCACTGAGACCATTCAGAACCGTGTGAAGACCCTGGGGGAGACCTTCAAACAGAATTACACCAAACAGACTGACGACATGCCTGGTTCACACATGGGTGAGACACGCAATGTCTGTACTATATGCATGCTTATGGTGATTTATGGTTTCATCTATCATCTATTCACAAACTAAATCCCAAATTTAAAACAGATTTTGCAGAAAACAGATTAAAATTGGCGGAAATCCTGTACTACAAGATTCTGGAGAATATCATGGTTCTGGAGATGAAGAGGCTCCAGGGAAAAGACATGGCTGTAAGTCACTGCTCTGACATATGCTGAGGGAAAAGGCTGTGACTGACCTAACACCATGCTTTAATATGATATCTGTACTTGGAAGGATAGGTATTGTTGGTTAACTCACTTACCGGTACATCACACACACACACACACACATACACGCGCACGCGCGCTTACATCACACACACACACTTACACCACAGCTTAATGAGGCAAATGAATGATAGAATCTCTCTGAATAAGATGTATCTATGGTAACAGAACAACATAAGCTCTGTAAGCTCTCTGAGAAAAATAAAACATGGGTAGTAACCATAATTTATTATGTTTTGTCATGTCCGTACATTTCCCTGAGGATGTATGAGTTCATTGATTGGTTGTTGTGCTGTCAGGTGTTGCTGGAGCAGGACATTTTCCACTGCTCCCTGATGGCCTGCTGTCTGGAGGTGGTGCTCTTTGCCTACAGTTCCCAGAAGACCTTTCCCTGGATCATTGAAGTCTTCAAACTGCAACCATATTACTTCTATAAGGCATGTATATACATTATCCCAACACCATAGTTATGAGGGAAGACAGCAAACACGGTTTCTCTGACTGCAGTGTTTCCCACAGAATTGAATTCCATTTTCGGTGGTTGGTTTGCAGAATTAACTTGAATACAACAGTTTTTAACAAATTAGCACAATGTGCTTATGATGCTAACCAGATTTAAGCAAAATTTAGTACAACCTGGAAAATCATTATGTGATGGTCAATGTTGATATTGTGGTGGGCCGCCACAAATAAGTCAATGTGCGGAAAACACTGGACTGTGTGAAATGAATTATTCATTTGCCATGCGTCATGATCATATGGTTAACCTATGTTTCAGAATGTCAGACAATGGAGTTTTCATTATTATGTTTTGATGTGTAATCATCAGTCTCTGGATATCTATTTAATGCGTGTATGTTTGTATAATGGCTGGAGGTGAAAGCTCACTCTCTCTGTGTGTGTGTGTGTGTGTGTGTGTGTGTGTGTGTGTGTGTGTGTGTGTGTGTGTGTGTGTGTGTGTGTGTGTGTGTGTTGCAGGTGATTGAGGTGTTCATCCGCTCAGAGGAGGGCCTGTCCAGGGACATGGTGAAGCACCTGAACAGTATTGAGGAGCAGGTGCTAGAGAGCAGGGCCTGGAGCCGCCACTCAGCCCTGTGGGACGCCCTCAAGGCCGCCAACAACAAGGTCCCCACGGTGGAGGAGGTACACATGACACACACACACACACACACACACACACACACACACACACACACACACACACACACACCACAGAGAGGACTCTAGTTTGCCAACAGCATGCTCCTCATGGTAAAAGAGTTGAGGCTTATGACACACACACACACACACACACACACACACACACACACACACCTAGACATCCATATTACACTGACCTCAGATTGAGAGGCCCAGGAGGTTGTATGCCAGCATAATCTTAATTGTAAGCTTAACAAGAGATCTTACAATTACAATTAAGCTACAGAGAGCTTAATGAAGTCACAAGCTGTATGCTGTTATACTGTTACTTGCCCAGTATAAATCACAAACCATATGCTTTCTCGTCATTTTAGATATGTCTTTTTGTTAATGTAAAAGTAAATCAGGTTTCTAGGCCAAGTATACTTGCATATACAAGGATTTTGGTCTGCATTTATCCCATCCGTGAACACACATTGAGGTGAAGCACACACACTAACCCGGAGCAGTGAGCTGCCTTGCTACAGCGGCGTTCAGGGAGCAGTGAGGGGTTAGGTGCCTTGCTCAAGGGCACTTCAGCCGTTCCCACTGGTCGGGGATCGAACCGGCAACCCTTCGGTTCCAAGCCCGAAGCCCTAACCAGTAGGCCACGACTGCCCCGTGATATGTTCCGTGTGGAATCTCTCATTCAGCTGTTGCTTCTCCCAGGTGAATTTCCCCAGTAACTTCGACACAGGCAACAGCGGTGGTGGTGGTGGTGCTGGTGGTGGCCCTGCTCACTTGCCCCTGGTGGCCCTGTCCCCCATCATCCACCCCCGCATCCGCGAGGTGCGCACCGGCCTGGGGGGCAGCGCCCGCAAAGGTAGGGGTCACAGGAGTTACACAGGCACTGCACGCAACACCAGGTTGAAAAAGTGAGAAGTGAAGTATAAAACCGTGTATTGGTTCAGCCTCTGCACTTAAAATTCTCCCTTGGAGATTTCAAGGGATGAAGCAAGCCGATACTCAGGATCAGAATTAGAATTACTGGATTAGAAAATCCAATCTAACCCAGCAAGATAAGTTATCATAATTATACTTGGAAGGACATGCTGTAGAGATGCTATGCCGTATGGAAAACATGAGCAGTATATTTCACATGAACTGAAGAACTTAAGTGAAACCTGTAAGCTGCACAATCACTGACACTGACTAAAAAGACTAATGTTTAAAACCCTTTGCACAGTATTGTATTGCTTCCTGTTCTGTAAGTCAGTGTTGCACAGGAGCATCTGCTGAATGAATCAATGTAAATGTGGATCGTAGTTTATCTTCTCCATTTGATTCCAGCTGCTTTTGTAATTCCACTAGGAGCACCTACTAAGCATAATGACTTCCTTTCTTCCTGTATTGAATTAAATTGGAATGGAAGACAATCCACAAATAAATCAAGTATCTGTCGCTTCCTCTCTCTTTCTGCCTTTCTCTCTCTCTCTCTCTCTCTCTCCCCTCCTCAGACATTCCACAGTCGCCCATCTCCCTGCACGACCGCTACAGTTCTCCTGCTGCAGGCAGTGCCAAGCGACGGTTGTTTGGGGACGACGCTCAGCCCCAGTCGCCCATCAAGCGGATCTCGGTGACGCCCATCAAGATCATCCCCACGTGCCACGAGGCCACCTTCACCACCCAGTCCACCTTCACCAGCCAGTCCACCACCATGCTCTCCATGACGGCCAGCAACGGCCAGCAGCTCAACATACCCATCCCAAGTATGGCTGCCTCTGCCCTCCTCGCGTGCGTGCGTGCGTGCGTGCATGCGTGCGTGTGATGTCAAGTCATTAAATATTAATACTAAACAATAAATACTAGTATATCTTTACTAATAGTTTGTTGACTTTCTAATTGTTTATTGAACATCACCTTCACCAAACCCAGCCTCTGACCTGAACCATAAATTGTGACTTCCAGGGTTTTAGCAGATAGATAGTTTATAACCTGAGCATCTGCACATGGTCTGTAGGGGCCCATCCAAATACAGTGTGCTGTTCCTCTACCTGTCTCACTTCTGCCTAAATCGTGCCCCTGCAGTGTATGACGATGATGTTGCTGACGTCCTGTTGTGTACGATGACGTCCTGCAGTGTATGATGATGATGATGATGATGATGATGATGTTGCTGACGTCCTGTTGTGTACGATGACGTCCTGCAGTGTATGATGATGATGTTGCTGACGTCCTGTTGTGTACGATGACGTCCTGCAGTGTATGATGATGATGATGCTGACGTCCTGTTGTGCTTTCCAGATGTGAAGAGCGACGGCATGGGGGGCATTACGGTGATCCAGGTGCAGTCGAGCGACGTGACCCCCCTCACGGCTCAGGTGCTGCTGACTGCCTCCCCCAGTCGTCCCGTGGCGCCCCCGATCTCCGCGCCGCCCGCCGCCGACCCCCAATCCAACAGGCCGCGGCGTACCGGCTCCCTGGCGCTCTTCTTCAGGAAGGTGCGGAGCGACCGGCAGGACACGACACCCGCCGAGATGCAAACTGGATTTTAATTAGCCTGAATCACACACACGAATATGCCACATTGAAAACTTAAACACATTGCATCTCTATAGCACTTTTCAAGGCACCTAAAACACTTTACAGTGAGGGGGCCCCCCTAACCACCACTAATGTGTAGCTCCCTCCTGGCTGATGCACAGCAGCCCTTATCTGCCAGAACGCTCACCACACAACAGCTGAGGTGGACAGTGAGGTGTACAAAACATAATTAAAAAAAAAAAACCAAATACTTTGTATTGGGGGCGTGCATTATTACATAATTAACTCGGACATTATATAGATAGATAGATAGATCCCCAAGGGGAAATATAATGCATTATTATAATTTTTTCACAGACAACCTTTTTTTTTATCAGAGATGTTATTGAACATTATGTATATAATTATACTTAATTATACATAATTATCTGAAAGCATTTCACCTCAGTTAACTTAAGGCATCTGAATTCACAATGTTCAACATGTTAACATCCCCAAAGCACATAGAACATAGTCTGGTAGTGTTTCAGTGTTTTCTGTGTCCCACTCTGCCACCTGTGCCACCCAACTGTGCTCAGTCCTGTCTGTCTGTCTGTCTGTCTCGGCCCTCAGGTGTATCATTTGGCCAGCGTGCGTCTGCGGGACCTGTGTCTGAAGCTGGACATCTCTCCGGAGCTACGGGGGAAGATCTGGACGTGCTTCGAGCACTCCATCTTACAGAGCACCGAGCTCATGAAGGACCGGCACCTGGACCAGCTGCTGCTCTGTGCCGTCTACATCATCTCAAAGGCAGGACACTCTCATTTACATTACATTATTCATTTAGCAGATGCTTTTATCCAAAGCCACTTACATATTTAGGAAACACTTTATAATAACTACACACAATTCATCATTTATTAAAGGTGCGATTTGTAGGACTGTTACCGAACGTTCTGCAGGCCAAAATCAAAACACTGGTGAATGTTCTCAAGACTACCAGACGCGAGCCTCTTCTGGGTTGCCAGATGTAATGAAGACGTAGCTAACGTTAGTTGACCTGAAACTGCTTTTAACGTTTCTCCAACCATGACCCAGCGACACATTACGGAAACAGTGAAAACAAAAAATACCTCTCTAACCAACGTAACATATTTAGCTGAAGTTAGCGATGCAGATGAAGTTTAGCCTAGGCTACCTGTTGTGGAGAAATATGGCCAGCTCGCCAGACTTGATATTCTTCGTTTGGATCTAAGACGTCACCATCTCAGGAAGCTCCTCCAATGTCCACTTAATTTGCTTCTTGTTTTAATTTTGGAAATTTGCCTGCCTCTCGTAGGCGTTCATGACTACAACTGATGGCTGTTGACAGTTGGCCTTTGCTAATTTGGCAACCCAAATAGGAGGACACGCTAGCCCTTTATTAATACGCTATTCTAGAATTAATCGTTCAAAACATAAACGAAAAAATTCCAAGAGATTCCGCCCGTAACTCATTTTTTTTTTCATGGGTTTTACGGGGTTTTACGGGTTAGAGTAATGTTGTCAAATAAGCCATTACTTCAATTCATCGTGTTTCCTTACTCTCTGACAACATATGGTGATCATATTTGGAATGGTTACAGTTTATTTTCCATTATTTCCTACATACTGGACCTTTAAGCCTTTGTTACTTATACATCTCAAAGGCAGGAAACTCTCTCACATTGACATTGCATTTGTTCATTTAGCAGATGCTTTTATCCAAAGCCACATACATATTTATTTTATTATTATATTACAAGGGCCATTAATGTCCCCGGAGCAACTCAAGGTTAAGTGCCTTGCACAAGGGCACAACGGTGGAAGCCGGGAATTGAACCCACAACTTTTCAAGCTACTGCATGCGAGCCCAGCTCCTTAGCCACTACAGCTACTTCAGTTTCTACTCACTCACCAGTGCTGCACTGGACTGTTATCTATCGCCACAATTTTGAATTCCTAAAAAATCTATTTTTCTATTACTGTATTGACCTCTGCAGTCTCATAATCTCATAATCGAGCACTTAGCTTGTAGATAATGGGCTATCCTGATGATTGTTATCCTGATGAACAGAGCACAGTTTGTTTGTGATCCATCATGTGGAATGAAAATGTTTCTGTCTTTCACAGATAACAAAAGAGGACCACACCTTCCAGGACATCATGAAGTGCTACCGCAGCCAGCCACAAGCCAGCAGTCATGTAAGCAAAGCTCTCTCCCTTTCTCTTTCTCATTCTCTTTTTTTCTCTCTTTCTCTATCTTTCTTGTTCTCGCTCTCTTTCTCTCCCTCTCTTGTCTGACTGCCTGTCATTCTCTCTCTATCTGTATCTCTCTCTCTCTCTCTCTCTCTCTCTCCTGTCTCTCTTGTCTCTCATTGAGACAGATGATGGCTGCCTCCCTATCTTCAGCCCTCTTGGTTGCAGGGTTGTTATTGATGTCGGCATGGCGACATGCTCGAGGCGCTTCTCTCCAAGTGTTGTCCAACATTGTCTGACCTTCAGCTCCCATATTTGAATGGCTGTTCGCAAAAACTGAGCCAAGTGCCAAGTTCTGAGGTGAAATGCCATAGTTCTGTCAGTGAGGAGAGATTTGGGAGATTGGACAAAAATGTATACAAATAAAATAAAGGTGGATCATTTATGACTCATAAGACTTGAAAACATTGATCTAAGGAAGTGTGTGTGTGTGTGTGTGTGTGTGTGTGTGTGTGTGTGTGTGTGTGTGTGTGTGTGTGTGTGTGTGTGTGTGTGTTGACCGCTCCTCTCCTCTCCTCTGCACGTCACTCCAGGTGTACCGCAGTGTCCTCCTGAGGAGGGTCTACATAGAGGCGGCGGTGGCGCTGGACGAGAACATGGAGGTTGACCAGCCTGTGGAGGAGGGTAATTACACTTAACCTGTGTCCCTCATTCCCCCCCAGATGCCCCGGGGTCAGGAGTCTTAGAAAAACCCATCACTTAACTAGCCGCACCTATGCCCCTCAGAGAGCATTGGCCTGCTCATTGTGCCATGCCTGGGAGACATGCAGACTGATAGAATCTGGCAAAGGGACAGATGGGCTTCTTGATAGAGGCCAGTGTCAGTGTCAGGACCCGCGGGCTCTTTTGTCGTTTCAGGGATTTCAGGGGTTCAGCGTTCGACCCATTACTGTGTGTGTCTTTGTCTGTGTCTGTGTGAGTGTCTGTATCAGTTCATCGGGAGTGGACTTTGTACTTCGTTGTGGCAGATTATTTTGATAGCAATGAAAGAAGGCCTCCAGGAAACGTTATTGGAAACAAGTGTTGAATACTGAAGAGGTTCTCTCTCTCTCTCTCTCTCTCTCTCTCTCTCTCTCTCTCTCTCTCAGTGGACGGAAGTAAAAATGGCGAGAGCACAGCTAATGGCGAGCGTGAATCAGAAGAGGAGCGAGGTGACCTCATTCAATTCTACAACTCTCTGTACGTCCTGAAGATGAAAGGCTTCGCCCTCAAATATGCCACGCCGAGCACTGACAGCCGGGTATGTAAATCTCTCCTCAGGCCTTGAGTGAAATGTATTGATTTCTACATTTGTTTACAGTATGGACGCTAATAATTCTACTCCGAGGTAATAAGAGGTGCGTATGAAATCAAGATGGCCTATTTTCATCATAATACCTGGCATGTTCATAAGTGAACCTGGCGCTTAACTTGCCTCCCTGTTTGGAGATTTATTCCAGTGCCGGCTTGTTGTTTTCGATCGTGGCAGGTTCAGCATTTGTGCTGAGTCTTATAATGCGCATGCATCATGACTCATGAGAGCATTGATCAACTGACGAAGTTAGTTATTTGTGTGTGTGTGTGTGTGTGTGTGGGTGTGCGTGTTGGGTAAAGGAGTTTGTTTTTGTAATCTCTCTCTCTCTCTCTCTCTCTCTCTCTCTCTCTCTCTCTCTCTCTCTCTCTCTCTCTCAGATGGAGGCGCCCCCGTTGTCTCCGTTCCCGTCGGTGCGAGCGCAGCCCCTGTCCCCTCGTCGTATCTCCCAGAGGCACTCCATCTACATCTCCCCCCACAAGAACGGCGCCTGCCTCACCCCCAGCTACACCTACAAGTTCAGCGGCAGCCCCTCCAAGGTGCAATCCCCAGCCTCATCCCCACCCCACTCCTGCCCTGCCCTGCCCTGCCCTGCCCAGGCCTGGCCTGCCCTGCCCTGCCCTGGCCTGGCATTTAAAGGGTCCCCAGATATTCCCATAAATGTCTGTTGTGTTTATTTTTGTTTGGTTGGTCAAAGGTGAACTGCTACACAATATCAATATCATTGTTTCTGTAATATTTCATGATTTCATATTTATATTTAAAATATTTATAGCCAGTTAGTACATACAGGTTTAGATTTTGTAGCTCTAAAGAACAAAGTAATCCAAGGAACTCTTTTGAAAAAATGATATAAAAAGCCTTTATTTTATTGGCTATTTCATAATTGAATCTTTAAAAACATGTATACATGTAAAAGTGAGCTGAGTGACAAACCACGTGTAGCGGTAACAAACAGCCTTCCTCGGGGTGATTTAGATTAGATTTAATCTAAATCTAAATTAGATTTTGTAGCGTTTTTGATGCATCATATCAGGTTGTATAGAAGAGGTGAGTAACTGTCCTGAGTGTACAGTTGCTTGCAGTGGTTTGAACCCTACCTGCATTTCCTTTCCCTAGGAGCTGAGTGACATCAACCGGATGATCCGTCAGGGTGGGGTGAACAGGAAGCGGGCGTTCACCATGGAGGGGGACGAGACGGAGTCGCCCACCAAGCGCCTGTGCCAGGAGAGCGAGGACGTACTGCTCAAACGCCTGCAGGACGTGGTGAGCGAGCGGGCACACCACTGAGCTGTGATGAGGCTGAACCCACACTCCTGGTGCCCCCCAGACCCCTGATTGGCCCCAACAGGCCCTGCCTGCCCCAAGTGCCCCTCCAGCTACCCACCCCTCTAACAGCATAGAACCAGCACCCTGCTTCAACAAACACTTTGACTTTCTCCAGAACTCCGGCTTAGCTACTGCTAATAATCATGCACAAAAAAGACCCACAATATTACAGTCTACTACAGGAAGCAATGGGCTTCCGCTAGTCCCCTTCCTCTTTTTTGGTGGTCGTATGGGGTTGAATGATTGAGGGTAATCATCAGACTGTGGGTTCCTGAAATAACACTTCTGTACGCTAACGCCCCCCTGCAGACATCAGCGCCAATCATGTCGACACGCATCTGTCTGGCGCTCTACAGTCGTCATCTGTAGGAGATCAAGGTCAAACAGCCGATGTCTAACCCTCTGAGACTACTGCTCCCAGTCGGGGGGCAGTTCTCTCTCGTTTCACACTCTGAGGTGGGCTGCGTACTCCTTGTTTAGGTCGTTTCGTGCTGCGCTCTTAGCAGAATGGGCCTTGTCTCTGAGACCCGCTGCGGCCCCCTGTTCGACAGAACCCTTTGAGCTGCTTTCAAACATGCAGCATTTTCCACTATTGTGTAGCATCTACACTGTTGTTTTATAAAAAAATGTATTGTTTGTAAAAGTGTTTTAATTAAGGAGATTGTGTATTGTGGTTTAAGTACTCTCCCTCCATCCAATGCAAAAATGTGTTTTTTGGAGTCAAGTTTAATTCATTGAGTAATTTCTTGTCTGGAGTATAAAATCACATTTTGTTGTGTAAAAAAAAAGCCCTACAAAAGTTGTAACTTGTAATCAGTGTGTTTGAGTTGTTTTTGTTTTTTTAATTATTATTATTTCTGCAAGTGTAGAACTTCCTCTGGGACATTTTATAATAGGCATATTTCTGCTTCATTTTACACCTGTGCTACCTTTTGTGTCGGATGGCTCGCCAAGTCCCTTTTCAAATGTCTGTTCAACCTCTTAAAGGAAATCCTTCTTACATTTGAATCTGTGCTGTTTTAGTCTTAAGCAAAATATCTGTACTAAACAGTGCCTTTTATATGTACACAGACATGTGTGCCCAGTTGAAGTGAAATGTGTTTTGTAACTAACACATTACTTTACAGAACATATTCAGCCCATTAATAAAACTTCAGTTATCCCACAGCCAGTACTACCGTCAAAGGTGACAACTTATTTATTCAATCCAGAAATGTTTGTCATTTTACTTGATGGTTGAAATCATTGTCTGAACAAGTGCACCTGGAGGATGTGATTGGAAGACACAGCCGTAGGTCACAATCCTTCCACTAGGTGGAGCCAAAAGATTGTTTTCATGGCTATGTGCAGCCGATGTACATTGTCAGCAGTAGATGCTCTAAATCAGTGTTTTAGATTTTCAAGCAAATAGAGAGAGACAAATGTGCATCATATTATGTTGAATTTGAAGGTTTGAAGCAGGTTTGAAGAAAAGTGTGTGTGTGTGAGAGAGAGAGAGAGAGAGAGAGACCGCCATATGCAGCAATGAATGCATTGCTAGATAACAAATTACACGCGGGCTTTAATGTCACTGTACTCAATGTGACATGTAACAGGACTAACTTGAATGCTACAGGGCATCTTGCTTCTCAGGCATGTTTGCTGCGTTGGCGTGTGCATGCAGTCACAGAAATGGCTGTATTGATGCGGACGCCGTCCCTTAACCCTTAACACAGTAGTGGAAACCCTCCTCGTGTGCTCATGCTCCCCACAGAGCAGCGAGGTCTCTGGGAAGACAAGCCGGCCTTGAGTTCAGCCGCCTTTGTTTTGAGCTGGGCTGCTAGGGACTGCTAGGAGCTGAGCAGGTGCGTGCGTGCGAGCATCATTTAAATAGGTCTAGATCAGATTCACTGGGACGGCCAAGACGCAACGTCTCAGGTTGGCGACCGACTGATCATCACACGTTTCTATGTTCAGATAGTTCAACACAGAGGAACCCAGCGCAGTCAAGCCCAGCAGACCTGGAGCAGTACAGGCTAGTGACAAATGGTCAGAAAGGGCTTTAGTTTTTGAGATACCCCTACCGGAGGTAGAACTAAACCCAACAATGTTTTTCCTCATCTCTAAGGTCTCCCATATATGAAATGGATTCTTGGCTAAAAATATTTTACTGCTAAGATTGTTAAATTAACAGATATTGTTATCCACCCCAAAACCAAAAAAGGACTAAAATATAGCCTGTCCGTATTGGAGTTAAGGCATATAAATTAGTGCAGATCAATCACACAAGCTCTGAGAGCTTTGAAACTTGGCATGTTTATAGTCAGGAAGTTGCTTTACCTACTAGAAGACTGGATGTGAATATCTTAATGTATGGAATGAATAGAGACATGTAAGCATACACCTAAAATAAGCAGACATGCAAAAAATGAATATCTATGCAGAATGTTTTCATTTACTTTGTAGTGTTCTGTCACTCAATGTATGAGGTGTCCAAAATGAAAGAAAACGGAATACTGGCAAAATACAGTCTTAAGTCCAAATCACATTATCAGTGGTGAGAAGAATGTTGACAAATTCATTGTTACTGCAAGGTAAGTGCTGTTCTATATTTACATTTAATAATGATACATTTCATATGTCCCAGTATTAAACAATTCATATAAAACACAGATCTAACTGAATCAGGTTAACATTGGAATGGAACACCTTTATTAAAATATTTATATTCACTTGAATTTTGTTTTGGTCAAGTCATGCAGAGACCAAATTCCTTATATACGCAAGTACACTTGGCCTATAATTTACATTGCCCCTGTACCAGTCGAATTGGCTGTCAGAGGTTCTGATCTAGAGCTGGTCTTCCCACAAATGAAACAATCTCTCAGTATTTGAAATGATGTTGTATCAGCCCTACTCAGCCTTCTTGGTGCAGATGTGCTCTCACTCTCAACATTTCCAACTTGCTGCTGCTCACTGATTTTTGTCTTACTGCAGTAGTTCACTCTACATGATATGAAACTTTGATTTTGGAGGAAATATCATCTGTATATGGAGCCAGAGTTTTATGGACATCACCATCTCTCTCTCTGCTGAGCAAGGGTAAGTATGCGTTGGAGGCCTTCTACTGTAGGGTTTTGGACATAGGGATCTTTTTTCTTACCCTTTTCAAAATGTTTCCCACAAATGATACAAATCTTTGGATCCAATGCCTGTAAGACATTCTCCATAATTCAAAAGACTAGTGAAAAGGAAAAATTATATACATTTCAGAATTTTCATTGAAATGCAAATCAAGCTAAATTACACGTGCAAAATTGGTAAGAGGGCTAAGTACTTTCTTAGCTAGGGAAAGTAGTTTCTACAACTAACTGTTTAGCTACTTAGGGGTGAACTAAGCAGTGTAGGCTCTAATGTCCACTGCTGGTCTGGACAGACAAAAGCTAACAATATTATTTTCCATTATTCAGTAATGACTTGACCAAAACAAAATGCAAGTGAATGTAAATATTTTAATAAAGGTGTTCCATTCCAATTTTAACCTGATTCACATCTGTGTTTCATATGAAATGTATCATTATTAAATGTAAATATAGAGCAGCACTTACCTTGTCAACATTCTTCTCACCACTGATAATGTGATTTGGACTTGAGACTGTATTTTGCCAGTGTTTCATTTTGGACACCTCATACATTGAGTGATAGAACACCCTAACTTGTCATACTATATGTACATATTTGGTATTGTTGGATTCAGTACAACCCCACCTTTCCAACAAGCCATCATATGTGTGTGTGCTAATCCCTGGTAAAGCAGCTAAAGTAAATGAAAACATTCTGCATAGATATTCATTTTTTGCATGTCCGCTTATTTTAGGTGTATGTCTCTATTCATTCCATACATCAAGATATTCACATCCAGTCTTTTCCAGTAGGTAAAGCAACTTCCTGACATGCCAAGTTTCAAAGTTCTCAGAGCTTGTGTGATTGATCTGCACTAGTTTATATGCCATAACTCCCATACAGACAGGCTATATTTTAGTCCTTTTTTTGGTTTTGGGGTGTATAACAATATCTGTTAATTTAACAATCTTAGCAGTAAAATATTTTCAGCCAAGAATCCATTTCATATATGGGAGACCTTAGAGATGAGGAAAAACATTGTTGGGTTTAGTTCTACCTCCGGTAGGGGTATCTCAAAAATGTGGGGCCGTTGTCACTAGCCTAGTAGCCGGTCCGTTATCCAGCCAGCGATCCGGCTCGTCATCCAGCTGTGCTCGAGTAAAGGTCAGGCTGGATTATGAGTGGATCAAGACTCCCTTTCAACGGGCCTTCCTCTGAAAGGAGATGATGGCCAGTCAGGAAGAGGAGAGTCCTACTGATTGAAGGTTGGGGATGAGCTCAGTGGAAAGATGTGGAAGTAACATAATCTCCTCTCGGAGAGCATGCTTTTACTAGCTTACTCCTGAGTCATATAGGAGTTCTCCATGTTGGGCTACAGAGAGTGGGATACTAAGAATAAGAAATACTTCATCCCAAAGGATAATGGACTGTCACAACAGCACCATCCTGTGCATGTACACAAACATAATAGTAAAATAAGTTTAAGAAAAAAAATAACAACAATCAAAATAATAATAATGATAATTAAAAAAAGGCGCATCACATCGAGTGGAAAAGATGTAGAGTTTGATTGCTATTGGAAGGAATGACCTCCGGTGTCTCTCAGAGGAACATTTGGGGAAGATTAGCCTGCCACTGACGGTACTCTTCAGCTCAACAAGCCTATCATTTAGGGGGTGAGAGGTGTTGTTCACGATGCTCATCAGCTTGTGGAGCATCCTCTCTGCCACCACATCCAATGAATCCAGCTGAATTCCACCCCCTATGACAGAGCTGGCTTTTTTAAGAAGCCTGCTCAGTCTGTTAGCATACACGCTCATTTTGAATGTGATGCCAGAAACAAGTCTCAAAAAAGTTGATGGGTGCAACAAAAGCCCCCCCCCGAAAAAAAAAACAATATTGTGTGGCTGTAATCTTTGTGGCCTTAGGTGGCACTGGATTAAAAGCAGACCTGTTTCTGTAAAGAAAATCATTGTATGGGCTCAGGAAAACTTCTGAAAGCCATTGTCTGAACACAGTTTAATGTTCAAGCCACAAATGCTGGTTAAAACTCTACTATGCCAAGAAGAAAACCATCTTTATACATGATCCAGAAATGTTGTCGTCTTATCTGGGCCCAAGCTCATTTATGATGGACTTGAAGGCAAAGTGGAAAACTGTCCTGTGGTTAGACCAATTAGAATTTGTCATTCTTTTTTGAAGTGGACTCTGCATCCTCTGGGAGGGAGAGGGACCATCTAAATTGTTATTAGTGCACGGTTCAAAACCCAGCATCTATGATGGCACAGGGGTGCATGTGTGTAGATAGCAGCCTACACATTTGGAAAGGCACAGTTAAAGCTGAATGATACAGGTTTCAAGCAACATATGCTGTCATTCAGGCATTCCTCCATCTAGAGGTTTCTTTTTCAGGAAAAACCTTCAATATGGAAAACATTGCCAAAGTGCATTCTGCACATAATACAACAGTATGGCTCCAAAGTACAGGAGTCCAGATGTTAAAATAGCCTGCCTACAATTCAGACCTGTCACATTCGGGTGCATCATGGAACGGAAAACACGATTCTGAAGCCCACGGCACAGACTGTTTAGCATGTATCGGGAAAGAATGGGACAACATTTCATTCTTTTTTTTTTTTGTTATTGCAAACACCATTGACACTACAGAAAATGCAACACTACAACGTCATGCACAAGAATACTACATCGGACAAACAGATGTACATTACATAAACACATACTGTAACTTAACAAGACATCACATTGACATGGCTTATTAACACACATAACATTAATAACAGAAAGGCTAACGATGATTTGCGTCCAGGATGATTGTAGATATGATTATCAGGGATGAAATTGATGATCGGAATGACAAGAAGGGGGGCTGGGGGGCTGGGGTGAGGGGTAGTGAGTGTGTGAGGATGGGTGTATGTGTGTGAGTGTGTGTGTGTGTGTGCATATGTGTAAGGTTGGCTTGCTGTTGGGCCAGGAGGAGAGAAGCTGGAACACAGAGAGGGAGGGTTTCAGAGGAGAGGAGTTGTAATTATTCTGTTAAAGATGAGTGTAATAATAAGAATAACTGATTGCCTGACTGATTGACAACCTGGGCACCCATTAATGGCCACAGTTCCACCCAGCCCCGGCAGTTATGGCGATGAGCTGACAGAGAGGAGGACCTGCGTGCCACCCTTCCCCCCAGGCCCCCATCATTGGGACACGGCCCCCACTACCATGACCAACCACACCTTGCCCCCAGACCTCCATCCAACACGCCGCTCTTGACCTAAATATGTATGTGAATGGCTAGGTTGAGAGCTCTATCTAGTGTGTAGCATTAAAAGAAGTGGGCATGCATGGTGAATATCTGTCAGGATTTCCCCATGCAAACCACACTTACCCTGTGTAAGATGTATGCCTCCTCTGTAATGTGTGCATTAAAATAAGTGAGGCATGCAGATAGACACCTGATGAGGTATCTACCTGCACTCCACCCTTACCCTAGCCTGTTTTGTGGTTTTGTTTATGTTTTATGAATGTCACCTAATATGTAGTGCAATTAAAAGATAGTAAGCGTGCTGTGTGCTTCCAGGACAAGGCGTGTGCATGAGCGTATTAGGAGGGTGCACAACGGGGGCCCAGGGCCAACAGATAACCCACAGGACCCAACCAATGCCAAACCCACACAGCGACCCGCCAGGACCGAGTCTCCCAAGCCATCCAATGGGGCCCCGGCATAAAAACGATGAGAGAGGCAGAGAGAGTGAAATTAGTAAAGTTATCAGAGATGTAAATAAAAGGGGGAGGGGAAGAAGGGGATGCTATTTATTTGCTATTATTAATAATAATAATAACAATAATAGTAATAATAATAATAATAATAATGCTAATAATAATAATAATAATAACAATAATAGTTCCAGCTACCATCCCCTGCCCAGTGTTCGAGGATATGTGTATCTGTTGATGAAGTGTGTTGGTGTGGAGATGGATCTCAGGCAAAGAGGGTCAGGACTGTAGGTAGGTGATAAAGGGGTACCAAGGAGAGGTTGTATCCTGAGTATTGATTACGTTTGTAGTTGATAGGTTTTCTAATGATATATAGTCTGTTAACAAGTTTTTCCAATGAGTGATGTGAACATTGTTCCTAGATTTCCAGTTCATGAGGATTGTTTTCTTGACGTTTCATTCTAAAATCTCCAGCAAATGGTCTCTTCAGTTCCCAAATGTTTACAGTAATATTGAGAGTTAAACTGACTTTATTGCGGTTCAACGTTACCCTGACTGACATCAGACCAATTGTTTAGAGTTGGTCTGGGGATGCTTCACTCACTTCCAATTTCCAAGGGCCGTAACCACCAGTGAAATTAAACTTAAAGGGGTCATAGAATGCAAAACCGAGTTTACTTTGTCATAGATGAATAGCGATAGTTCATTGGGTGAAATGGACATACAGAGAACTTCAAAACCCCACCGACACCTCCTTCCTATGTAAATCTCACAATTCGAAACTCCCGCCATAAAATGGGCGAATCCCAACGAAGCTGCGAGTTTACGCAAATTCGCAGGTGGTACCTTATTTGGCTCTGGCCTGTACATTTGTCACGCCTCAAAATTTACATACAGACCAGCCCACTGGTGCTCTGAGCCCAGGACGGTGAATGGAGAGCGAAGATGAGACAAACACTAGTTTAGCTGCCTGCTCGTTTACTTCCACAGGAATTATAAAGCAGACAGTTCTTCAAGGATATCGAAAATGAGCCACGGTCGTAAATGCAGTGTTCCAGGCTGAAACTTAGGCTACAAAGAAAGCTGAGACTTTCCATAGTCTTCCCAAGGATTCAAAAGTTCGGGGGGCATGGATAATGTTTTTCTACCAGAAGATCCCTGCAAAGTTCAACACTCCGTTATTAATTTGCAAAACATTTCACCGAAGGCAGTTTTCAAAACCTTGTACAGTTAAGCAGGATTTGCTAAGCTGCTGTTACTGAAACGAGGGGCTGTTCCGACCGTAAGGTCATCACAACCGCATGCTGTAAATCATAGGTTCTCAAAGTGCGGCCCGGGGGCCAATGGCGGCCCGCGGAAACATTTCTGGCGGCCCGCGATAACATCTGATAACATCTGTAAAACTGTACAACTGTACAACTGTACTGTGTGCTTTGAAAAGAATGAATCTCCATTTAGTGGTGTTTCGTGGCCGTCAGGTTTTCCTGTGGTGCTTTGGTAGCTGGAATTGGCACTGAATAAGGCCTATGCTGATAAGAAGCAAGGCACACTGAGACGTTTGTTCTCAATAAGTTTGTACTTGAAATGGACTGCAACCAGAACTGTTATATCCCAAATTTGTGAACCCCAGGGATTGTGTGTGCATTGCAATTTTTCTTAAGATTTTCACAAGTTTTGCCAGGTTTAGCCTCAGTTATGAATTAAAATGTGTTTAATGCAATACATTTAAACTGTGGAGATGCAACCTGGTCATTAAAATGATTAAAAAACGATTTTCTTCCAGGTTCTTTTTTTTTTTCTTTTTCTCCCCCCTCCCCTTTGGCGGCCCTCATTTCAATGTTGGGTTCCTGAATTGGCCCTCACCAATCAAAACTTTGAGAACCCCTGCTGTAGCCTATGGGTGATTTATTGATCTTCTCTGATTTCGCCAAATTTGTCCCTTAACAGTATTCCGTACATCACTTCACGAAACAGTAACAGTGTTCCGTACATCGCTTTTGGGTACGATTTAAACACACATTTTACACTATATAACGTATATTTAAATTGTTTGATGTTGGTAGATTATGTAGTTAATGGATATATCTGTTGATCAATACGTGGTAAGGATTATTTTAGGATTTATCTTAGATGTAGCTTAGCCTTACCAGATACACTGCTTAGCGCTTCTAAGTATTATTTTGTCGCTAAGCAGTTATTAGCCATGCTAACGTGTATCTAGCAAGTAGAGTGTGTGATTTAGTTCATTGGCAAGGCTATTTAATTTTCCTGTGTGTCATTCGGATAAGACCTGTGTTGTCATGTTAACCTACATTTTACTATGCATGTTTGTCGAGATCTCTGACAGGTTATGTTCTCAGCAAGATAGCTAACTGAAGCTGAGTAACACGATAGTTTGGTTGCTAAGCTGTCATATAACCCATACCCATATAACACATACGTTTTTGATGTCAGAAGTGGAAACAACTTCACGTTATCAATTCAAATGATATCTAGTCGATATGTTGAAAACCGTGTTGTCTAGATACAATGGATTTATTTGCACGTTCTTATTTTAGAACATTACAAGAACGGCAGCGTGCCAAACAGATGCTCCAAGTGTGGCATCTTGCGGGGCTTAGAATATTAGCAAATGCTTTTGCTGTGAGTTAACAGCTTGGTGTGTGCATGCAAAAGTCACTTTCATTTGTGTTACAACATTTCTGTTGTTTGGTTTAGGTTTTATCTAGCAGCCATGCACTTTAATGAGAATGCTGAGTCCCCACAACAGAAGACAGCCAAGGAGAAACTATGTACAGACTTGCCAAACAATTTGTAAGTTTAATAAAATATATATTTTTATTACAAACAACAAATCAAAATGTGCGACAGTATAGGCACTAAAAAGAACTTATCGATTCACACACAACAGGCTGTCTTAGACCTGGGGCCTGTACTACGAAGCGGGGTTTCTGGCTTATCTGGGTAACTTCGAGAGTAACTTCCCGATTAACCCGTACTACGAAAGGTGGATAGGTTTTAACCGAGGTATGCTGCCATGGCAATTTACGCTGCATCTCAAACCTGCTCCGACCAGGTTATGTTCTTGGTTAACCCGAGGTTTCCGTTAACCACACCCTTTATAAGTACCACCCCTCCACTAACAATTTCTCGAGACATGTAATCATTACCTGGATGATCCGTATCGACATTGGGCGCAAATCGTGAGGGACTCTCTTCGCAGGGCGAGGGATTTAGAGACCGCCAGAAAATATATATAGCCTACCCGGACTATATTCTCTATGAAGAGATTGTCAGCCGAGGGAATTCGTTATCTTTGTCAGATGATCTAGGAAGACGTCTCATAGCAATGCCCGTACGTGGACATTCATGTATTCAATCGGTGATGCAAGAATACTGTATGTCCGAAAATAAATCGGACATAGGCCTACAGTATGCTGAACATCTGAGCAAGAATAGCCGAAAATAAATCGGACATAGCCTACAGTAGGCCTAATAAATAAAAATCACCATTTTAACAAACTTGAATTGAATGTCATATTACTGTACCCTGCACATAAAGGCTACACATTTCCACAGCACCAGAATCCGACCGAATGCCTCCCTCAACCCCCTCCATAATTGGCCTTCCACTATTATTTGCGATGGCCAACTCCTCTGCTACTGTAAAACACTCTGGTGCCTTTCCTCCTACAGTAGTGTTCGAAGACACCTGTTTCTTGTTAGCTGTAAAACAGAGGCCAAGTGAAGGCTATAAGCTAGGCCTACATGTTTTCATAATTAAGAAATATTAATGCAAGCTATAACTATATAAACCTACTATTCTGAATAATGTTTTTGTGTTTCATTTTCACCTGCTGCCATGTGCGTTTGGCAATGGTGTTGCATCTGAAATGTTCACAGGATTAGGTATACACTAAATCAGTCAATGGGGGCTACTTAAACATTCAATTATCCTTATTACTGTAATCTATTTGCCCACTTCTGAATTGGGTTGCATCTGTAGGCCTTTCTATAAACTCAAATTAGGCTATTTAATTATTTCAACTCATTTCAGACATTCCGTAAACTACTAATCCTCCGTAACACATATTTGAAGAACATGTGGGAATAAAACTTTACTTTTAGGCATTTAGGCTACCCGATCTGTAATCGTTGCCAACAGCCTTGCTTTGCTCACTCACCGGCGTATTTGTCGAGAGTGGGTTTTAATTCCTCATAACTTAAGTCATAATAATTGTGCATTCCTCATCCGTAAAATAAGGTGATCGCGTCATCATTGAAAGTGGTGACGTGCGCTGCAACCCGCCCCTTTTATGTGAACGCGCACAGGTTAACCCCGGCTCAACAAAATCAACTTCATAATCAGCGTCATAGTACCGATTAACACCACTTAAGATAACCAGGATTTGTCAACCCTGGTTTAACAAAGTAACCCTGGGTTACATCTGGGTAGGTTAAGCTCCCTTCGTAGTACAGGCCCCTGATGCTACTGGTGTCGAAATCATCATCAGTACTGTAAACAAAGCACAATGTTCAGGGCCATACAATTTGTTTATTGTACAGTATACAGCCTACAATGCACTGTATTACAGTATCCAATATAAGTCCTCTTTCTTGTCCTCTTCGAGATCATCAAAGACCCTCTTCCTTATTGGGATGTCGTCCAGCGGATTCCTGTGCCCCAGGACTTGTGTGCTCAGCTTGACAGACCTTCCATGGAGGATGCTGTTGCTAAACATGTGTCATGGTTCAGTCGAAAAGGGGTCTGTGTATGTGTATTGGTTAAAAATATTTTATTTATATACTGTGACTGCTAACACTTGTATCAGATTGTCCTCACCTTTCCATTCCTCTGATTCTCAAACGGCCATGGATGGTCAGCTCTGTAAATATTCATTGCATTTTGCAAAGAATACAAAGGCACAACGGATCGAGGCCATGATGGTCATTCAGGTCAGCTCCTCAGGAACCTGGGTCATTCTTTTAATAACCTAGATAGATAGATACTTTATTGATCCCCAGGGGAAATAAACCTGTAAAAACAAACATAATTTCCCTGCTGTTATTTCGTAATTTTGAATGAGCAGGTAGCACAAAGTAGCAAATGTCTCCAGTTTTAGTTACCAGAGTTGTAAGATCACATTTTAGGCTACTACGAAAGAAGGTAATAATCTCAATCAGATGTCAGCAGGATAGTTACAAGATTACATTACACTGACTGTACCTACTGTATTTTAAACAGTGATATTTATAGGATTTTTGATTATTGTACTCTACTCCATTGTACTATGTAAATTGCCCCTTGGGGATAAATAAGTGTTTTTGAATTGACACAAATTAGCCTAGTAATACTTTCGTCGACCTCGTTTCACTTCAGCCATAGGCTACAAACTGCACAGAGCTCCTGCCCAGCTAACTGGACGTCTCGTTGTAAGATCATACATTACTACATGGAAAGAACGTAAAAATCTCGATAATCAGATGACTTAATCAGCAGGATAGTAGTTACACGAGTACATTAGACCTACTGACACAAACGTAATATTTTCATTTGGCGAGCAGCAGTAGGCTACTCGTTTCACTTCAGCCATAACGTTATAGCCTACGAACTGCACAGAGCTCCTGCCCAGCTAACTGGACGTCCTGTTGTAAGATCGCATATTACCACTACAATAATGTATGCAACTCCTAATCAGATGACCTATTCACCAGGAGAATATACTTTCTGACTAAAACGAGTACTTTCCTTGCAAGCAGCACTCCTTTCACTACAGCATAGCCTGAACTGCCCACGACTGGCTACGAACTTTTCGGCTAGCTTCTAACTGGACATCTTGACAAAAATTGCACAAGGGTACAAGTTGTAAAACATTTGTTTGTGTGCAAATTAATAACTTCTGTTGCTTACAATGCTAAAACGAACCTAATACAATGTTTAGCTTAGTCTACAACACTACAGTCGGTTAAGACGTTCGGAAAGGTTACCGCCCCCCACGAGGGGGAAAGCATGCTAACCTCACACAATGGAAGTCAATGGGCGAACTCGCTAACAGTTAGACTTTATACATTTGTTTTACATTCAGGTGGAGTTCTGCTTGTTTCTGAACACAATAATGTGAAGGAATTGTGTTTACTTAACTGCCCAGTGTATGCTAAAAACTTAATTTACCCTGGATTTCACAATGTTGACGACAAATTTCTCTGGAAGCTATATTCAATGGTAGCATCATTAGGTTGCTAACTAGCTAACTTTATATCGTCAGTGTAACATAACCAACTGGTACACATTACTTGTTAAAACTATTTCCACGGCCATTGTAGGGAATGTGCATTCATGTGAGAATAAATTTAGATGCAACTTACGAGTATGTGATGTTAAGGCAAAAGGGTTAGCTTGCTAAACCGAGCTACACAGTCCGGCCATTGAAAGCAGTTCTACAATGAGTACACTCGAGACAGTTCTGGCCGTTTAACTGGAATTAGCTAAATGAAGGAACTTAATGTTACCCTTAACCTCCTTGACACACAGATAACTCTCAGTTGAAACGTGTTTGTGCCGTTTAGTGATGTTTGCTAAAAGATTTCATATTTTTATAGGTGCTTTCTGTACTCAAGCCGCTGCACCTCCATTAGATTACATGCAATCAAAACGAATGTTTTCCCCCTCGGGGGCTTTTCAGCCACGGTAACCACGGCAACTGGGGGCGGTAACCACGATTATGACTAGTTGCCGACTGTATCAGAGAATGTCTGACTGTATGTATTACAGCTAGCTAACTGGGCTACATGTGGCAAACTCAAGTAAATGACAAAACTTACCACTCTGAAGTAGTCATTTCCAATCTATGGGCGACTGGTTGCTCCTCTATCTCAGATTCTTCCTCTGATTCACGCTCAAATATGCTGTTCAACACCTATGTCTCCATAGTATTTCCACCTTGGCTGTTTCAGTGAGTGCTGTCGGCCATGTTTGCGTCTTTGCTCCGGAGCTTCACTCGTTGTAAACCAACCAATCAGCACGCAGGTTATCTAAATATTCATGAGCATACCATAAAAGGAAGAAAACCTCTCGTTTCATTCTAGGGCTTTTTTCTAGGGCATGCCATCTTCTGTTTAAAATAATCTAAGGTTGATGCTGATGCAGTGGCAACCTTTTGGGACTTTCATGATATCCACAATAGACTGAACTATTGTTGATTGGAATTTTTTTCCCCATCCAGCAGATAAACCTTGAAATATGCATTCAGTCTGTTATTCTTCTCTTTATTTTGGCCTGTGCTCTAGACTTGATCCTTGAAACACAATTGGAAATGATTGATGAAATACAACAAAGGCTCTTCAGAAGCACCAAGTCAAATGTTTGACATGGTAGTCATGCAGTCATGTATATACATTCTAATATACAGAACCTGCATAGTATGCACAGCCTTTCCCCCTTTTTCCATACTTTTGACCTGAGGAGTCTGAATGTGATCAAAAACGTTTTGCTTCTCAATGGCTAACACCCTTTTTTAAAAATAAAAAGTCTACCACTCTCTACATTGGCAATTGAGAATGAGCAAATTCTGCTGGGACTGATGCAACTTTTTTATCCCATCTACTGGCCTGGTGCTTAACCAACATTGCAGTGGTACGACTGGAGCCAGGGCATACAGGGTCTGTGATTAATTCCCTGTAGGCCTTGCCTAGGAGCCAGACGAATGTGAGAGCTCATTGCATGTGGTCAGGCTACTGTAGTAGGCCAGTGTAACAAATGTGTCCACTTCCTTTATCTGTTTAATGATATGATGTCAATTGAGGCTTCTAGCCTACTTTAGTGTGTAGTTATTATCAGCTTGCTTGGCCTATGTGACCAACAATGCAGTGCATACTGACAGCCAAGTAGACTTAACCACTGCATGCAGTAACCATCTAATGGATAGACTGATAGGCTGAAAATGAAGCCATTCACTTCAATGGTTCTGTCTCGATAATTGCCTACCAAGGGGACAGGGTTTTGGCTAGTTTAGCTTCTGTCAGATTCATCCAGCTTGGTCAGACGCCTGGAAATTGTATATGTTAGCAAAAGGCAATATCCTCATTGACATCCAGGCCTTTCCCCCTAATGACACATTTGTGTGCAGAACATTGGACCTGGATGCCGTGTGAAGCTAAGATGGCAGCGGCGTCCAATTTGCATCGCACTCCCGGGGCTAAGTGCACAAGCTGATCCACTGCCATTGCAATGAATGAGAATGCTAATTTATGGCACTTCCCTTAGCCCAGTCTGTGTGCACATTTAAAGTGGTCAATGCCAACACATGGCCTAGTAGCCACTCTTCTGAATCTGCACAGGAAGCCAGGTCAGCTAAAGCTCAGAGAGCTTAAGGAAACCCACAGAGGTGAAATTTTAAAATCCTCTCCCTGGCACGGTGTTCGGAGTCCTCCTAGTTAAAGCCTTGGTGATTTTTTATTTGAGCAGGACCATTTGCAGGTTGTTGCTGTTTGTTTACTGCTTAAACTCACTGGCATTCAGCACACCCAAATTTCAGAGTAGCAACCATAGAGATGCACTAAGATGGTGTTATCAATCAACAGTCCCATTCACTGCACTGCAGGTGACTGTATCACGTTTATGACTATTTTCCCCTTTTGTTGTCAGTGATGCATTCAATTACTTTAAATATGTACACATACACAAACACAGACTCTCTCTCTCTCTCTCTCTCTCTCTCTATCTCTCGCTCACACACACACACACACCTTTTCCTTCAAGGTAGTCTTAACCACCTCGGTGTATAACCCTCCAGCGTGAAGATGTTTTTTCGGAGCAATCTCAAGTTTCAGGGCTATCAGCACATACTCAGCACTGAAGGTCAGAAAGCTGATTTATCAGCAGAGCATGTTAAATGCAGCGCAAGCACGCGCACACGATCGATCTTCCTGTCACACGAGGGCATATCACTGACTGGAGAATATCTCAATTTGCTTATAACATACAGTAGACGATATAACTTATAGACTGGGAAACGGTGTAGATCAAAATATACACTATATAATCATGGCAGAGCAGGGCCCATGTTATTTGCATGATGCCACTCGTTATGTGTGTAGGGCTATATTTCAGTATTTCTATGTTGGGCTAGGAGAAAAGACTAGAAGTTCTATATTTGTAGCAGGCCTGCTGTTAGGGCAGCCATATCAGCCTGATGGACAAGAGGAAAAGAATGTGTTGCAGTCCTTCACCATTGCAGTAACATAAATGTGGCATGAATACAAAGGAAATACTGCACAGTCCCCAGAGAGGAATGTATGTGCTGAAAGGCAGACATGACACCACAATCTCCTTCTCAGTTTCAATGTCTGCACTGTTAGTCAGTTTAGTGGTAATGGACAGATTGGACACACGTTGGTGGTGAGGGGGTTTATCTGTGTCTTTTGTGTTCATGTGTTAAGAGGAGTGTGTGCAAGCACTCTCACCTGAGGCACACTGTTGTGGTCTGTCCTTCATTCATCTTCTGTCAGAGAACTGTAGCATAAGTGAAGGCATCTCTCTTTCTCTCTTCCTCTTTTTCTCACTCTCAATCACTCTAATTTCTTTGTAGTCTTTCTTTCTCCCCCCCTCCATCTCTCTCTCTAGTCTAGTCTCATCTCTCTTGTGAGTTCTCTCATCCCTCTCTCTCTCTCTCTCTCTCCCTCTAGTATACCATCTAGTCTTGCTCTCTAATTTCTCTCTCTCTCGTTCTCTCTAGTATACCATGTAGTCTCTGTTGCTCTGTCATTTCTCTCATGCCCCCCCCCACTCTCTCATCACTCCTTCTCTTTCCACATGGGGTTTGGCACACGTGCTGGCTTGGGTGGTGGGGGGTGTGTGTGTGTGTGGTGGGGGTTTGGGTGGAGGTGGATGGGGTTGTGCGTGACCCGTGATTACTCGAGTGGCAGCCATTTCATCACCTTTAAACTGCCTGCGTATGTGCCGGCTGCAGCCAAATATCTCACGATAAAGAGACAGGTCAGACCTCTGGCTGGTTTACAATCACAGCCGGACCCCGACCTCTGACCCTGCCGTCAGGGCCTGTCGCACGACTGATGGAGAGGTCCAGCAGACCACCTGTCGTGATGGCGTGTTGGGGGAGCCGATGCCCATCATCCGTGACATTGGTGCTGCTGGGCCATTTCTGATAGCCAGTCACGCCACCAAGCTGTATATGTCACACGCGTCTGGTCAGGCGCTTCAGGTTCTGGCTTGAGGACGCAGGGCAGTTCTGCCTTGAGGACACGGGGCAGTTCTATGTGTTGATGAGTCTCACAGGTACCATTTCATCGTCTCTCTGTTCATGATCACTTTGCTGCTGTAGGCTTCAATGAGTGAAGTGGACAGTGAGTTTATGATAATGACTGCTGAAGATGAGCTGATATTTGATGATTCAGTCACTGTCTGTTGCACAGTGCTGCTCCCTCCATAGCTTTTGAGATCAATATCTGCTCCCTTTAATGAAAATCCCAACCAGCTAACTCAATCAGATTCATTGCATTTTTCCACGACCCAACACACACACACACACACACACACACGCATGCACACACACACACACACACACACGCACGCACTTTCCCCAACCCCATGTTTTTCTTTTAAATCAATAAAAAGTTGATCACAAAAGAAAACAGAAATGGTCTCTCACTTCTACTTGACTCCAACATAATCCCACAATTACCATGACTCAGCCTCTCTTGTGTATTAGTGAAGGCAGACGTGGTGCTGGCTTTTTAAAGAGAGCTCAGAAAGAAAAATACTGGAATTGTTTGCACCAAAAGTTGTCATATTTGTCATTTGCATTTAAATGATGCTGTGTTTGGCGATTCATGCACCCCCCCCTCATTAGCAAGCATTAAAAAAGGGATCAGTAAGAATGGCACGAACAGAAGCCAGAAAGGGAGCTCTCTCTGTGTCGAGTCCTAGCATGTCAGCAGACGAGACCCCCTCAGTCTGCGGTGCCTGCACTGAATGCCACTCTGTAGATAAGAGAGTCATCAAATGTGTCTGGCTGCTCGTCTCCTAGAAAAGGCAATGAAAAGTTCAATTAAATAAAATTGTCCCCGTGGATACCGCATCATCCATATGGAAATGAGGTATATCTGCGTACTTGCATGTGTCAAAGGCAGAGCAAGAGGGAGGGGAAGGTGGGGGGGTATTCATGTTTGATGTGCCTTCACTATAATGACCATCCTTGTTATACAGTGTGGCTTATAGGCTACCCAACTGGCTGGCTGTGTAGAGGCAAAGGAATTGGTGGTTTTGGCTTGTAGGGTTATTGAGACGAAGTCTTGCTGTTTTACTGTCATCCCTCAGCCTCGACCTGCATGCATGTGATCCCACAAACCCTGGAGCAGGGGAGAGAGAGAGAGAGAGAGAGAGAGAGCAGGCAGGCACCAGCCATTTTACATTTCTTTGAATGTGATTTTAGGATGGGTACGTAGAGCTAACTAGTATGCTTCAGTATTGTGTACTCCTCCCCATCTGATTTGAAGAGAAAAGGATCTCCCAGTCCAGTGAATGAAATGACTGCCTTTTTCCTTCGCCTGCAAAATAGTTTTATTTTTCATATGACTTAATTTGATTGGGTGTTATGGGACAGATTCTACTGCAGATGCCTATGATGAGGTTGGGGGAGAGAAGGACAAGAAGTGTGTGTGTGTGTGTGTGTGTGTGTGATGTGTGAGAGATAGCGTGCTTTCCATATTAAGCAGATGGCTTTATGGCCTGTTCAAAACCATAGCAGCTTATCTTTCCTTTGGTATGCAAAAACGGTGCAATAAGCTAAACAACCTTAAATGAGTGTCAAGGAAATGTCACTCTTATCACTCTTCTTTCATAGGACAGACTCTGAGACTGTTTCTGTATATCACAGGTCCTCTCACCAAGTTTGCCACTGTTTTGTATAAGGCCTGCCTTCTGTAAATGCTACAATGTTGAACCACAAGTAGTGAACCTGACTTATCTGTCACACATGGCAAGGAATAGCCAACCAGTCTGTTCATAGTCAGTAAAGGTTTTCCCACTCCAATGGAATGCTTTGAAAGTGATACTTCCCCTTGCAATTGCAACTGTTCTCAAAAACACAAAAAGTAATAATAAAAAATAATAAAATGAATGACATGACATGAACTATTTCTCCATAACACAAAAGCAATTGTGGTTGTAATAGGCAAACGCCCAAAAGACAATGTGTTTGTACCTCCTGGGAACTGGAAATGACCCTCACAATACAAGTGACACACTTAAATAGGAATTAAAATGAGTTTACATTTACATTAGTGTTTCTACGTTTTCCGACAGCTACAGACTTGTTTCAATAAATCAGCACCAGGGTGGAGAAGTGCCCCAAACAAAACTCTAGTCACAGTTCAGTAATAACTGTTTGATTATGATCACTCGGTCTAAGATGTCTTTATCACTTTGTAATGGAACCGGCATCACAATTCAGGAAGAGAAGCTGTCCAGCCATGCTTTGTAAACACCACTGTTTGAAAGCCAGGCCCAGAATGAGCTTTTCTTATAACTCTGAGTTTGCCACCATTATGTTTCATTTTCTGCTGAGCCTCACGGAACGCCACATGTGACGGGGGAAATATTGCTGTATAAATCTTTCCTCCGAGATGAGAATGAATACGTAATCAGTTTTCCCCTCACTGCATCCACTCGTCTCTTTCTGAAACTAATAACAAAGCTCATGTATTTATTGCCCATTTAAGAGAAGAGGAAAAAATCATGTTTTTTTTATTTCCATATATATTTCCCCCCTTTCATTTCTGGAGTCATGGTAATTCAGTAATCTAATTGTGTTTGACTGATACGGCTTTCGATCTTAAAACTTGCTTTTTAGAGGCTCCCCTTTATCAAACATTTTCCCCAGCCTTATTATTCGGACATCAGTGTCTGTTATACCCTTCTCTCAAAGCCACATTTATTTAGTCCCTGTGAAGTGTGAATGCATGGAGCCTCTCCTGTAGTACAACACAAGTGCACCTCAAAGTGAATACTTAACAATGAAGTTAACATGTTAGAGCACGTTCACAATCACAATAACACAGCCAGCGTAATGAGCAAAAGCGATACGCAGCAAAAGGAGGATGTCTTGTAACATCACCTGCTGATAGAGACGGGTGACTCATCCAGGCTGTTTCCTGTGCTGAGAGAGTCAGCCGGTCTGGCACTTCTGTTGTAGTCTTAGACTCCACTTCCTGCTTGAGCTGGTGGAGTGAGAGATTTTATAAACGCAGACGCGTTTTAGGAAAGAGCTAAGAGAGAGGGAAGGACAGGGCATGTTGCTCACGGGTCCTTGACTAGACTACACACCAGTCCTCTTCCACAGCCTACTCCCAACACCCCCCATCTCCACCTCCACACTCGACCCTCATGTCCTGATTTACACCTAGGGAGGACCCGCCTGTTGGCTATCAATCTGTGCACCACCTTCCCCCTCCACACCCCTCACCATCCAACCCCCGCAGGCCATTACGTCCAATCGGAGACAAAGTGCACTGAGGGAACTGATCAATCAGGCCTCTCACAGGTTCCGACAGAGTGGTGACAAGACAAGGCCCGAGCTGTCCTCAGCGCTGCCTGTCTGTGCCCTGCTCCACATAAATAATGACAGGCACATCATTAGGGACCTTATTTATCATGGGCCCCCTAAATAAATCCTCTTTATCGCTCCTGCGCTTTATCCCCCATTAAATTTTATGTGTAGGTCCCCCCCAGGAAGGAGATCCTGAGTTGCAATGAAGTTCAAGTGAAAGAGAAAGTAAGAGACAGGCACACACACACACACACACACACACACACACACACACACACACACACACACACTTATTAATTGGCACAACAAGCGCTCACATACATGTAAAGTACTTCCCCGCAGGTTCAGAATACACTTTCTGATGCCAACTCACTCACAAAAGCATCTCTCAGGGGATGGAGCATATCCTCTTATTAAGGGCCTGCAAGTTTTTTTCTCTCTCTCTGTAGCCTCATTAAGCTTAAAAGACACAGAATTACTATAAGACAACCAGTGACCGGTCCACTGCAATCACGTTGTGTGTATTTATAGTTAGGGTGTTTGACGCAAGCGCTGTGGAGTCTAATGTGGCACTTAGGCAATTTAATGTGTCTGTCCCTTTTTACCCTTGACAACACTTTCAGCCAACTGCTAAATTAGAGGGCCATCTTGTGTAGCACCTTGCAAATGTGTAATTACGCAATCTCTTTAAACATCGAAGGCATCAAATTTGTCATTATGCTATGCATAACTGTTCGTTACAGAGAAGGTAGACATCTCCATTACACAAGGACAATGATTTCAGTCAATTTTTAATTTGACCAACCTTGAAGTATTTTATTGAAATATTAGACTGTTTGTCATGGCTATTGATTTATCATCATGAATGAAAACTTGGAATATTATACACAGCTAATGATTAATATTTGTGTGTGTCATAAATCTAGCCCTGTAAAGCTAAAGTTGATTTGATGTAGAATGATCAAATACGTAACAACATTCCCACTGCATATAATTGAGTCCCCTCAGATGTCTCTGGATGTGTTAATAGAGATGCATTTATAATTAATTATTTTCTTTTGAGAGCACACTGACGAGAAAGAGAGGGAAATCATCTTTTTTCCCTCAGAATTAAATTGTATTGTGTCCTTGAGAGCATTGGTGAGGAGAAAAAGAAGTACAGCAGTGTGTGTGTGTGTGTGTGTGTATAGTGTAGGTCTCTGTGTGTGTGTGTGTGTGTGTGTATAGTGTAGGTCTCTCTGTGTGTGTGTGTGTGTGTGTGTATAGTGTAGGGGTCTCTGTGTGTGTGTGTGTGTGTGTGTGTGTGTATAGTGTAGGTCTCTCTCTGTGTGTGTGTGTGTGTGTGTGTGTGTGTAGTGTAGGTCTCTGTGTGTGTGTGTGTGTGTGTATAGTGTAGGTCTCTCTGTGTGTGTGTGTGTGTGTGTGTGTGTGTGTATAGTGTAGGTCTCTCTGTGTGTGTGTGTGTGTGTGTGTATAGTGTAGGTCTCTCTGTGTGTGTGTGTGTGTGTATAGTGTAGGTCTCTGTGTGTGTGTGTGTGTGTATAGTGTAGGTCTCTGTGTGTGTGTGTATAGTGTAGGTCTCTCTGTGTGTGTGTGTGTGTGTGTGTGTGTGTGTGTGTATAGTGTAGGTCTCTCTGTGTGTGTGTGTGTGTGTGTATAGTGTAGGTCTCTCTGTGTGTGTGTGTGTGTGTGTGTGTGTGTGTGTATATAGTGTACTGTAGGTCTCTCTCTGTGTGTGTGTGTGTGTATAGTGTTGGTCTCTCTGTGTGTGTATGTGCTGTGTGCATTAGCGACAAAGTCATTATTCATTTTTTCCCAATCAGCACCATCTTATTAAGCACTCCTTCCTCCTTGTCTTACCACCTGCACCATGCTGGCTTTGTGTTTTGTAAATCATTGAACTAGTAGAGAGAGAGAGAGAGAGAGAAATACACTGAAGTCGTTTAATTTCACTCAGGTTCAATCTATATGACCTCACATTTTGTATAGGATGCAATGATGTAAAAAATAAGTGCTTCACATTAAGGGAGAGATTTGTAGGATTAAAAAGTGCACCAACGGAGACACACATATACTTTCATAAATGAAATCTAGACCGAAGGCCTAAGAACAGATTTGTTATTATCTATTCTACTTGTCTCTTATTAGAACCTTTTCTGTTATATTCAGAGTCTTCTTATATCTTCATATATTGTGGCCTTCACATTCCTCTCCAAGGACATTTTAATGATATGGCATTGAGGACAGGGGGCATGGTTCATAATCATCATTCATCTGACTGACTAGAATCCATAAGTCTCTGAGAGTGTGGAACGCTTGAGTGCAAGGAGATGGTTTAATGGTATCCTGAAGCACAGAAAACTTTAAAATGCTTTAAAACAGCAGAGTGCAGCTCCCAGTGATCAGACATCTCTTTTATTGGCTTGCTTATCTCTGCTGTTGGTTTGGAGGGCCTCTGTGCAAGAAACTTTCAAAGCACTCATATCTTTAAATGTGAGGCCTATGATTTTTATTTATTTATTTTGGATTTATTTCAGAGGGGAAAAATATCCTCATACTGGTGAACATCTGTGTTTTTTTTTTCTGGTGCTCAAGATTAGTGGAAACCTTGTAAGATTTAAACAGTTCAATCCTATCTGCCGTTATCCTAGACTTGACTTGTTCTATAAGAGGAAAACGGCTGAGGATGAGACATCCCATTTTCAGTTCAATTAGTGATCTCTTTGTAGATTACAAAGAACAAAGTCATTGATGTCTTAAGCCATGCCGTGCCTTTTACAGAATGGCCTGAAAGGTGAGGTTCGATGGAGACTGACGCTGCAGTCACTCAAAAGACCAACATAATAGATAAACTGGACATTGCCCCTACTGTGTTAAATATCAGGAATTTGTGGGAGTGCTGCGATCCATGAAACCAACAGGAGCTGGAGCTTCACGTTCTTACAGAAGCTTTGTTTGACTCTAAAAGCAGTTTCTTGAAGCCATCGACCTCCCTCACAGCCAGGGGGGCATTGATGACTCATACACTTTGTGTGTGAGGAGAGCTGTCCTGTATATTGAGTGATCACACTGTAGTCCTGCAGAGGTGTACACACCAAAGACAAAATATCTGCATAGAGCATGACTGAGTGGTGAAAAATGTTTCCAGAGCTCCTCATTTTATTAATCAGACACAGCATGTCCTCCATTGATTAGGTGACAAGATATAGGCCTGTTCCATGATTTTTATAGACCTGCTGCATGTTCGACTGAGACTCCACTGGAAACACAGGGATGATTCAAAGGGCAACCTTTCTGTCTTTTACCCCACCCCTTCCCTGCAAAGTGGTGAAAAGGACTAGATAGGCAACAATCAATGTTGTGTGTCATCCAGGGGGTGACAAAGGGTAACAAATGACAGTTGGCAAGGCTTTCCCCTTTGGTTGATTGTGTGTGTGTGTGTTAGAGTGCGGATCGGGTGTGTGTGTGGAGCTCGGGTCGGGTAGCCACACTAGTGTGTGTGTGTGTGTGTGTGCGTGTGTGTGTGTGTTTGTCTGTCTGTGTGACTTGGTGACGGTGACATTTTTAACAACATCTCATAATTTTTCTTTTAAAAGGCATTCCCTAGGATTCAGTGTTTCGTTGAACATGAGCAGTCTTGTACCTTGATGCAATAGTCTTGCAGCACTTATCCTAGAATTGTGTTTTTCTTGTGGTGAATGTAGAATCAAATCACAACTCCTGTAGACTAGTAACAGAAACTATATGAGCTTCAAAGAATCAGAAAAGACGGAATACATAGCATGTGGATGTAATGTACAAACCCATAAGAGACTTCTTTTCATATGAAGAAAAGAGAAGATGCCCAAATATGCGTTGTTATCAATAATAATATAATATCAATAACCCCTCGTAAACAAATTATGGTTTATTATGGCTTGAGTCACAGTGTCCAGTCGAGAGGCTTTGTCGAGCACGTTCTATAAGAGGGCCGTATTTGTTGCTGTCTGGCTTGAGCCTCCCTTTAGGATTGCCCTTGTGAAGTCAGTCGGAGTTGATCTGCTTTGATTCCCGTCTTGGGGGATTTGGTTGCCTTTGATGAACTTCTGATCAGTGGATATAAGAAAGCCAAAGTCTTTCCCCATGTCAGACTCAGCTAGACCAGGGTAACTCAGTTACTTGCTCTTATCAACAACATGATTCCCTCTGGGTTCAGAGCCATTGGCTGTTACCAGAGGCACTGGTTGTCTGATGTAAATGGTGTCATATTTTCTAATGTGCCCCTTCCTGTGGCATTTATGTGCATTGATCATAAATTCATTAAGCATGTGACTATTCAAACATTAATGCACTATAAATACATTCTTTCAGATTAATTAAACAGCAATAAAGTCACATACTTGTACATGTTTCTACTAGACATGTGGTGGCTATGCCCTTCTATGCCATCCAGTTCACTCATGTTTCCTCTGTGCTTCCCCATGGACAGTGAGAAGTTGAGTGAGGATGCCAGAGAATGTGGGGATTTGCCCAAGTGAAGTGTCTCTGCTAACATCTCATCCCAATGGAGATGGGCTTGTCAGTGTGTTGTGTTGTGTTGTGTTGACAAAAAAGGTAGTTCCAACGCGCTTCTGAATTCATGGGGCTTCACGGGAGAGGACCGATCATGTGGAGAGGGAGAAGGTTCACTAGACCACACAGAAATGGCTTTTAGTTATTGTAGTGCCCAGCAATAGACGTTGAATAAACATTTCGACACTTCTGTGTCTTCGTCAGAGTCCAGTTGTGTTGTCTTCTAACAACCCACTTTGTGACTGCATTTCTTGAAAGGAAATCAAGGTGGTTTAGGTAATTTTGCATGTCAGTGCCATGTAAATGTGCAGTTTGCTTTGTGTAGCTCTTTGGACTGACAGCTGTGTAATATCAATAACTGGAAGAATTATGTGATATTTATTTAGGGTAATTTTACAGTATTTTAGGACATAGTAAATACAATAATATACCACAATATTACCGTAGACGTGTGTGTTATTCAAAAATATGAGGTAGTAATATGCCATGACAAAACCAAAAAGATCAAACCCGGGTTAGATGCAAACACGATCTCATCTGCTAAAAAATGGCCTTAACGCCTGATAGCATCCCCACCCACCCACACTTATTCACACTGTTGACATATCACTGACACAGATGTCACAGGGGGAATGATATTCCTGTCAAAGTCACCAAATGTGTGTGGAAACACAGGTAATAGATTCTGACTGAGAAACAAAGCAATTTTCTCTTCCCTTCATCATGATCCAGTCTACTTGATTGGTATGCCTGCTTAGCTCTTTTGGGGTCTCACAGCACTCGTGTGGTCTCTTTTACCAATCAGACATCTGATGGACGATCAGTAGATAGCATCCAGTAGATATAATCTAGACTGAGCCCCGCTAAATCTGAACTTAATTAACCCGCTGAAAACCTAAATGTAATACAGGTGTAAAGTTAAAAACCTGAAACCCAAATCTATGAAGATGTAATTTGGTATACTGTAAGATGTTTCCAATGTCCATCAGCATTTGATTACACATGTTTACACATAAATACCTAACCATGTTTGCTTAAACTGGCTTTATTTATTTGCTAGTTTGGTGGTAGAATAGGTATAGATATTCCACCCACACCCACTGACACAGTAAAATAACCTCATTGTGCTAATGATGGTAATAGCTAATTGGTATTTGTGTGGGTGTGTTATACCTGGGTGTCTGTTTGTCCATGTGTATAATTGTACCCCATTCACAAATTCACCATGCATGAAAATCACGTGAATCTCATTTGATGGGTTTGTGACACACACATGAAAGACGGCACGCAGCAAATGTCATCCACTCTCTGATCCTCAAAAGACGGCGGCACTGATCAGTGAAGCCTCCATCAGGCCTTGACTCCGTTGTCACCCTTAATTAAGAATTCTGCTCAGAGAAGGGCTACACAGGGAGTGCTCCAATGAACATTGTTCCTTTTCTGAACAGGGTCACTGTGGCTAGCTAACATGTACAATGCATCTGTTGGGATTTAATCATGAAGGAGGGGGATTCTCAACCAAGTGCTGTTTTATGATGATGGATGAAACTGACAATAGATTATCCTGACTCTTAACATGATGCAGTTTTACATTTGCCGGTATTTATGACAAATTGATATATACTGGCAAACACAACTTAACCAAGGACTATGTGATTGCAAGATACCCTTAAACTTTTGATGTTCATGTTTCCTGACATTTTGGTATGACAGAGAAGGATCATCTTTTACATCTTGTGTGCCTAGAAATATAAAATATACTCATTAAAATGTCACCTATAGTGCAACAAGGCTTTTAATGAAATTGGCAATATGAAATTCTTTCAGTTCATAAGATTCCTAATCGACGCCCCCTTCTCGGGGAAATCACCGACCCCCCATATCTGTAATTGGAAAATAGTTCAGATGATTGAAAAATACACATTCGGCACAAAAACTGAGTTTTCATTACTTTAATATGCTTTTACATTAAATGTATTGATTCTTCACTGAATTCAAAAGATACACCTGAGTATTTAATTTACATTGGACTAGATGTTTCAGCGAATAGTTGGCAAATCTTAATTAACTTTGTTCCAGCTTTTTGATATGGAAGTAAAAGTGTTTTTTGCAAATGCGCTGACTGGAGCAGTATTGATTATACGTTAAATGAAGTTTGCTGTGCTGACATCTTCCCTTCATAGCCAATGGGCCAAGGCCACTCTACCAGGGAGGCTACAACAGGCATGCAACTGAAGCATTTAGTTTGTGGAACGCCTGCTGCAACAATTAGCTTCCATTAATGGAACTGGCTACACCAGATGTGATAGTGGCGGTCTTTTAAAACAATTTTAACACTCCATGACCGGAGTAGCCGAATTCAGTTGCAGACCCAGTGTAGCCCGGGCCTAATACTAGCCTTCACGCACTGCTTTTTCAACATATAGCCAGTATAGGTGTATAGCCTACAGTGTAATGACATTAAAGATAAATGTAAGTCAATATGACAATTGTGTAAAATGTAAGTAAATATAAAAATCAATATGAATTATTCAACTTTCAACTATGTTTTAGCTGGTAATTACGCAGATCAAAAATAATATAACCTTAATATGAATTTCAAAATGTATGAAATATAAACATATGATATGAAGCCACATAGCACACATATACACAAAAGCAAACACACACACACACACACACATTTTCATACACATAAGTTGCAAGAGTAGGAGATGGAGTAGGAGATGGAGGCAAATTGACAAGCGTGATCTATTTTTGCGGAGAGAATGTGCAGGACTGAGCGGTGGTCATATTTTGTACCGCTTTGCGGTACATCTAGTTTCTATTCAAACTATTTCCAAGTAGCCGACAACAACCACATCCCCCACTATAACCCATCAATGGACATATGTGTTTACAGATGGGATTAAAGAGAGTACAGTGCGGTTTACTCAGTCTTTCCCTCCAGTCACCACTAACTGATGTGATTCAGCCATGGCTCCACTTGTCCTCTGTGAACAGATGAGCTGGATGCCTAGCCTTTAAGGGTAAGTTCAGCATGAATAAAACTGAGCGCTCCCTCCAGAGCAGTTTTGTGGGGTAGCATGAATGTATGAGATCATCAGGTTTGTGCAGAAGGGCCTGTGAGATGAGAATCAATTACTGCACCATGGCAATGTTGTGTTGGCTCTTTGGGAAAGATGAGCAGCAATTAGTAGTAAGTATTGTGATTTCCTAAGGCAATTCATCAACTCTCCCCATACTGGTAATGGCCAGCAGTAACTGAAATTGTTAATGATATGCTAATTATCTTGGTCATTTCATTTCCATTACTCATATTAACCTATTTCTTCCTGTTATCAGTTGTTAGTGAATTATTGAAGTTAGTGAATTATTTAAATTGTGCTGTGTGTTTTTGGGCTATGAATGCAAGGATTTTGGTGCGGCATGTAAAATGGAAATTCATCTAATTAATCTAATTTAACATTTTTGTGAATTCTTTGTAAGACCAGACTCAACACAATAAGCCACATCACAGCTCAGTCTTAGCAGACGGAGCAACCACATTTGTGTCAGGTCTTTGCAGGTTGAACCTCATAGTTTTACCTTAGGCATACATGATTTATGGGGACTTAACAGATAAAACCATCATGTAAGACAACTTTCCTTTAAAAGTCCTTGTAATCAAATGTGGTATTTGGAATTTCTCCAGGGTGGCTTTGTGTTTTTTCTCTCCACCACAATGGTAAGTGAAAGAAAAATAATGATGTAACCTCCATTTCATTGTAACACAATGCACTATAACAATCCCCACTGTAGTTAGGTAAGAAATTATTCTGTGTTGTCCTTGAAGTGCAGTTATGCTTTGCGCTAAGATATTAAACCTTGTACCCTATGGGTTGCAAGAGGCTTTAGCTGGTTTTAGTACAGTTGGTTGGGTTAGAAAAATGTTTAGACATGCCATCAAGTGCAAACCTAAAAGATATGTCTGACATACCTCAGTGTCATTTAATCACAGTGTGTTGCCGTGATGGTAGCAGATGCTGTTCAGTTGCTTTCATAATCTTTGCAAGTTGAAGGTAAAAGAAACATGCTTTGGCAACTTGATTTCAGAGCCACGCTCCTTTCTATGACACCAGCTTAGAGTGAGCTATGGATGTATATGGATGTATGTATGTATGTATGTCTACAGTTGTTTTCAGAAATGTCCTCCACAATCATGGGCGGATTATGAACTTTTCTGACCCCTTGGGCCCGGTAGGCCCGTGCAGTAATCCATCCCTGTCCACAATATATGTGGATCTTTGTCAGGTGATTCAGATGTGACGCTTACATGCGGACATTATGTGTGAACAACACAGTGTGAACAGGTTTAAACGTGGTTGAACACACACATGAACAGAATCTCTGTGGTTGAACACACACATTAACAGAATCTCTGTGGTTGAACACACACATTAACAGAATCTCTTTGGTTGAACATGGTTGAACGTGGTTGAACACACACATGAACAGAATCTCTGTGGTTGAACTGGTTGAACGTGGTTGAACACACACATGAACAGAATCTCTGTGGTTGAACTGGTTGAACGTGGTTGAACACACACATGAACAGAATCTCTGTGGTTGAACTGGTTGAACGTGGTTGAACACACACATGAACAGAATCTCTGTGGTTGAACTGGTTGAACGTGGTTGAACACACACATAAACAGAATCTCCTCATGTTCTTCGCTTCGTTCAGACACGAGCTCATTTACATAAAATACTACATTACTTAGCAGACTTACTTACACTGATACATTATGTGACACATGATACAGTGGGGCAGCTGTGGCCTACTGGTTAGCACTTTGGACCTGTAACCGGAGGGTTGCCGGTTCGAACCCCGACCAGTAGGCACGGCTGAAGTGCCCTTGAGCAAGGCACCTAACCCCTCACTGCTCCCCGAGCGCCGCTGTTGATACAGGCAGCTCACTGCGTCGGGATTAGTGTGTGCTTCACCTCACTGTGTGTACGCTGTGTGTGTTTCACTAATTCACGGATTGGGATAAATGCAGAGACCAAATTTCCCTCACGGGATCAAAAGAGTATATATATATACTTATACTTATACCCAAAGAGACTACATCTCTGACTTTGGCTTGATTTAAAAAACATAACAAGCTGAAGGAGAGGTACATAACATTACAGCACCTGAATAAAGAATGATGGTACCAAGCCAATTGCTGTATTCTGAGCAGCAGGCTAGAGAAGTCAGGCCAGCCTCTCCTGAGGACCTCTCTCCTTTGACTTGGGCGGCTGTGAGCAATTCGCAGAGCAGAGCAGAGATGCTGGCCACAGACAGGAGGATCCCTTTATGGTCGTGCCAGGGCAGCCGTAAAGAGCAGACACACTTTAATTGCTGCACTTTTGCTTTGAAAGAAAAAAAAAGCTCTTTAATATTCTTGAGCTGATCACAAATGCCCTCTTGCATAACTTCATGGTCAAAAAGCTTTAAAAAAAAACTTCTCTTGCGCTTATGATTCAGTTTGTCTTCGACCGACCTTCATACTTTTTTCACTTAAAAAATACATTAACGACTCGGCAAGCAAGATAGTGGTTGAGTATTAAAAGAAGAAAAAAAACACACCCATCATTATGGCATAAGAGACACACTAACAGAACACACGCTGTGGGAGATTTACATATTTCCACTGGTTTGTTACCTGTTTCAGGAGAGCTTAAATGCTCGTTCCGTGATGAGCCCTGCCACGTTCAATCAGCTCGACGCTTCTTCCCTGCCTCTGATGAGGGACCCGGCCGCGTGTGTGCCTCTGATTCCCTGCTCACTGATTGTGCCCCATCTGGAGCCCGCGTGTCTTACACAAGCCCTCTGTGGCTCAGCCCGACGTGCTTTATAGGGACTCTTTAAATTACCATCTGCTTAAGACCGTAAAGCAAGGTAAATTGGTTCAATTAAAGAAATCAGATAAATTGAATTCATTTAGGACTTAACTGAAAATTGGGGAGCCCCCCTGAGAACAACCAATGTAGTCGAGGCTATTAATATTTCACAGGAACGTCCACCATGTAGGCCTCTCCTACAGCTAAATGTTCTAATTTTGTTGGGACAATTTGTACAGTATATCAGAGTTTTTTTTCTGGTCATGTCCTTCATCTGTCATAATGTTCTAATGTAGAGCTGTGCTGTGGTGGTATTGTGATATAAATTCACACTGATTATGAAACCCATTGAAATCTGTTTCTGAGTCCTAGGAGCTTTGGAGCCCTACTGTATGTTTGTCTTCATGTGAAAAGCTTGCAGGTGGTGGGTGTTTATATTCTTTGGATCCCACATGATTCTATTACCTTTATTATATATATTTTTTCTCTACCTCTAAACCCATACAGGAATTAATCTCTGGGGTAAACCAACAGCCTCCACAATCAATTATTAAACCCAAAGAAATTTGAAGCGGTTAGGAGCTTTGATTTACTGGTCATTAAAGGATTAGACCCCCCACACACGTGTGCATACATCTTCTGGATCTCTTCGAAAAATAATATCTGAAATATGTGTTCATGTTTCCTTTATTCTTCTGTTCTCCACCCCAATGGTGCCTTGCATGAAAAGCATATGCAAGTGAATTTTCATAGGCCTTCTGTGCATTTTAATGATTGTTTACCTTGATCATCCAACATTATCCATCCAATTTTATGTTAAATAGTGCCTTATACTGAGTTCTCAAACTGTGTCAACTGGGTAATGAGGAAATCAAACAGACTTTGTTTTAGGATTGGAATTGCAAGGTGATAGTGGTAGTCGCGGCCACTGTTTGTGATGTCATCACAGTCAGGTTATGGTATGGAAAGGTAAGATTTCAAGTTCACAAGTATTTGATGTCGTTGACTGCTTATTACATAGTAATTGATCATTTATAGTATACCCAATACCATTGAAGTGAATAATTACTCATGGATATCTATGATACTCTGCAATTGCAATTACCAGATAGAACATATAGCAAATATTCTCATGAGTCACAATACACTCATCTTTTAGAAGCAAATTTGAGGGAATGGTTTAATGAAAAACCAGTGCAATGTACAATGTACAAGTATTTTTTGCATCCACCATCCATTAACTTGCTCTTCTACAGCAGCTGTGGCTGTTAGAGCAGGAGATGGCTCTATCCCCCCCGAAGTCTTTAGTCTGAGTAAACTCCCTGCAGCTTGAGCAGTCACTGCTCTTAGCTGCGCCACACAGAGCTCTGCTGTCCGTGGGAATACGAGTGAAATCAAACCCCTGCTCCTCAGCAGGAGGCCATGCAGAGGTGGGACTACCAGCCGTGTCAATTCAGTACCCATCCTCATATTAGCCCAGACAGCAGGGAATAGCCAGAGCATCCTCAGGCCATCACCCGACCCAGTCTAATCTCACAGAATCGACACGGAAGCCAAGACAAACGCTTCAGAAGAGGCGAAGGGAGCTGAGATCTTATCTGAGGGGTGAGTATTTGTTCTCTTTCTCTTGTGCTCTTGATGGATGGATTTGAAGCACGTCAGATGGTCTCGACTGAGAATGGATCGCAGATGCTTTTTACGAACGTGGCGGGCGTGGGCACAGGGGTGATGAGGAGGAGGAGGAGGAAGAGGAAATGGAGGAGGGGAGGGAAGGGGAGGGGGGAAAGGTGTTTTTGTTCAGATGCCACTGAGAAATGAGTGTGAGAAAGTGAAGGCGTGTGCAGTGGCGTGGGTTTGCCTTGGTTACTGCTCCATTCCTCCCACTCAGTTTGATTTGTCATTTTTGTAATGGCCTGTGAAAGGAGAAACAACACATGCACACACACACGCACGCACGCACACATGCACATGCACACGCACACCCAGATAGATGGACCTCATTCTTTGGCAGAGCCTTCACAGGGACCTGGTGACAAATGGAAATCATGTTGCACTCTGCACAGACATGTTATGAATCTAAGAGAAAAACAAAAATTCAATAAAGCCTTGTCAAGCCTTTTCTCTCCACCTTGAAAAAAAATATATTCATGTCATGCGACAGCATGCATTTTGGCCCCTCCCTTTCTCTCTCATACATGCACACATGGACACACTCGTATCCATACACAAAGCCCACTATCCAACGTTTCACAATACAATACAACACATCAAAAATCAGCACAAAGAACAATCTCTCACAGTTGTCAGTGGCGTAAACACACTGCACTTGTTGCTGCAGGGAGCCACCGTTGGAGAGGCCAGGGGTGAAGTTGTCACCGGGATGAACACGCTTGGCTCTGTCCACGTCCCTCTCGTTGCTACCCATCCCATCGCTTCCCTGCGCTACGACGTGGCCCTCAGCACGGGCTCCTATGGAAATACCAGTGGAGAGGTGGGCACTTCCCTCCTTCACACTGAGTGGCATGTGATTTGATTAATGCCTCCCCTCCTCTCCAGAGCCCGATAAGTACTCAGTGTAGTACTATCTGCTCACGCCAGACCCTACACAATCCATCAGAGAGGGAAGACCAGAGAGCCTAATGTAGTCAGCTGCTGGTGACGGATGTATAGAAATATTATCTCTCCTCCACCCTCACTGCTGGGTGTAGATAGAACCTGGCAGCATGTGTGTTTGTGTGCGTGTGTGTGTGGGTGGGGGAGGCATGTGAGATTTAGCACCTGTGATAATGTTAATTCTCAGCGGGATTTGATTTGATTTTTGCGGTGTGTGTGCTAGCTGCTAACGCCTGCCAGATCACCAAGCTGAATAAGACAGTGACTGAATGGGCGATTTTTTTATTGACTCTTTGGCATGGTGACATGAGCTGCCTCGGTGCAGACACGCTTGGGCGGTCTCCCAGGAAATGGCTTTTGTGGTAATTTTAACACAATATTTTTAAAAAAAAGTGATGGCCAGCAAAATAATAACCTGCCGCTCACATTTAAGTAAACAAACACATAGATAAGCCCATTTGTGACGCACGTATGAGGCAAAAAAGCGAACGGTGTGTAAATCAAGTGTTTTATTATACAAATACTGTCAGAGGTTATTCAGAAGTCAACTCCTGTTATTGAATTTTCCTGTTAATATACTCTCTTTGTCTCGGGGCCCCGAGGCTGCGTTAGCTCCACGTCCTGTAATTCCATCCGTCATAAATCTCGCATGGGCGTCTCACACGCCGACACCTCCAAACGAGACGTGGCAGGGCGGGGGGAGGCAGGTTGGGCCGCTGGCAGAGCTGGCACACGGCCTGGAAGTGGGCGGCGGAGCCAAGCATCTGTCCCTGTCAGGGGCGTCACCCACCCCTGAGACATGGACCCCTGAATGCGGGGCCTGACACGGCCCATCCATCTGCACAACAAGGTTACGCTCAGACTTTGCCTCCCGGGACAATGGAGATGGATAGGCAGACCTGGTCTAGATGGTTATGTTAATAAAGCAACAACATGACCCCCCTATGCCACAAAGGGCTTCTGGTTTTGGTTCCCGGGGAAGCGTTACCTTACTGGGGTCCGTGGATGGTGATCCGATGGTGATCTCTCAAACTGATAGTAAAAGTGACAGCGGGAGTCATAGAGGCCATTTCTTCATCCCTGGTTATATTATTCTATGTCTGACATCTCTGTGCTGCCTGTTTCCAGTAACACTGCCCATTTTCTTTTAATGTGAAGCAGCTCAGTGACGTGGCTTGTAACTCAGTGACAGGTTCTCACTATTATGATCCTGTACTTTTGCACAGTAAACCTATTTAGGTCATAATGTGCAAGCTAGGATAATGTTCTTGTTTATGTCTGTTTTTAAGTAAAAATATTAAGGATTTCCTTAACTGTTACATGGAAAGGACAACTCCATGCGTATCCTCTTCCAGTGGAAATAGTGACATCCTAATGGGAGATAGCTTCATGTTCATGCTCCATAATTATGTTCTCTCCGCGTTTTAGCCGTTTTAGAACAATTCGCATTCACAAAGGCATTCATATTATGCAGGACATTTAGTCTCCCTGTTTGATTTAAACTTTGGTATTTATATTGTTAGACAGAGGCTAACAAATGCTTCCACAAATGATTTCAAAGGATGTGTTTTAAAGGTACGCTATGCAGGTTTAGGTAGGCTATTTTTGGCAACTGTAGAGCTCCCTCTAGTCACATTATATTTATATTTTACTCTATCTTGCATAGTGTACCTTTAAAGGGAGAACTACACTGAACATATTATTGCTTATGTATGCTTATTTCTATATGCATATTTCAGCCGAGTCTGATCCTGGATTTAGAATACATGGCCTTTCCAGTAAAATAGCTGATAAAGCATCAAGGACACTGTGAATGCAGTTCTTTGCTTTGCATACACATTGTGTCCTTGTTTCGAAAGGCATGGAGTGTTGGAGTGTCTGTGTTGTATTGCTATTATGAAACGCACTGCAAAGGCAAAATATTTTCCATCTGCACTGAGGTACATGAATGGGTGTTTGGAGACACTTCTGTCATGACATAGAGAGAGAGAGAGAGATTTTTTGATAAATGTGCTCTGCAGAGTGAAATCTCTTTGGATGGAACATCCTTCATTGCCTTCCTCTTCTTGGTCTCTACATCTATTCTTTGAGTCATTCCTCCTGAGCTTTCAGTTACAGCGGGAGGCTATTTCTCATGTTGTCCCCTCCAAGTCATTTTTCCACTGTGCTTTTACACAGCAAAGCAATCTCTCGTCTGCCACCGTATCTCTTGTGCCAATCCCATGTGTCTGTGGATGTTCCTTCAGGTCAGACTGAAAACATTTAAAATTGTTTGCGATTATGACATCTTCAGAATGAACATTCACTGCACACTGTAGCTTTTTTGGAATCAAAAGGTAAAATGTTACTGTATCACCAACAACAAACAACGGCATCTGATCATTATTACTGATTTACCGTATATACTTTCAGATATCTTAAGCGATACTCAAACCATTGCATTGTTTATCGAAATGTTTATTTTTTAAAAACTGCTGTTTCTTCCAAGACATACAGTCAGTCACCTTCACTCTCTGAAATGTCTGATGGGAAGCCAGCCGCCCACCATCTGTAGTCATTTATCAATTAGTGTACACAACAAATTGTTGAACTTTTCTGCATATCTCCTATATTTATGCAGGAAATACAAGCCTTAAAGTTAATGAGGTCACTGTTTTCCATATTAGCTGAAGTCTGGGCTTCATTAGCCATGCTTAATAAGGTGTAAAGGGTTTTCATTACTGGTGGAGAGCCAGCTGTCGCTTCATATGAGTGACAAAGGCCGTAGTTTACGGGAGTCGGAGGCTCCGATGGAGGGCATGATCTCAGGTTGGTGATACAAGGTCCTTCATGTTAATAGTGTCTCAAACCAGGGTCAGCACTGCAGGCCTGAGTCTTTCAGGGGTCTTGATCTCTCCAGAGTAGTGAAGTGCTGCACTGCATTTCAAAGACAGGGTTCTGGTTAACATATACAACAGCTTAATATCTTTGTTTTTCATGGAAAAGGTTTCAAAGCTTTTCAAAGAGATAGCATGTATTATTTTAAGAGGATCAAGTCAGACTAGCCTTGCCTTTTACTTTGCAACCCACACAATAGGGTTTTTAGTTTTTATTATTAATGACAAGCGCTGGCTTGTGCAATCAGAAACATGCAGTTTTTCTTATTTTCTCTTTACAAGTATCCTACTCCATTTACTTTGTATGCCAGTGTTTTGAATTGAGTGCCTTTGATAGGGCTAGAATGCTACAGCGCATACCGCCTGCTATGAATGCCTTATGTAAACCTCTGGGAACTGGAAAACAACCTCCATACAAAGAAACATGCAGCAGCTGAAAGGATGGGGCCTGTGTTGTTTGTATGAACTTGGGTCCTTCAGTTAAGAAGCCAATTGTGGAGTCTGCAGTTTATTTAAGAAATCATTAGGCTTTATCCAGCCCGTCTTGAGTATCTTCACACTGTGTGAAAAGCAGATCTCCATTAATGTGTGCAAAAGGTTTGCATTTCTCTCGGCATGACTTTGATACATGGGTTTTGGTGTGGCAGAAAATGGAACTGTGTACCTGTGACACACATAGCTTTGGAATGTGTGTGTGTGTGTGTGTGTGTGTGTGTGTGTGTGTGTGTGTGTGTGTGTGTGTGTGTGTCTGTGTCTGTGTGTGTCTGTGTGTGTGTGTGTGTACGTGTGTACGTGTGTGTGTGTGTACATGTGTGTGTGTGTATAAGCATGCACAGGTTCACCGAGCCAAACACAGCCGTGAGACAACATGCAACAACACTGGCCCTGAAGATTGATAGCCTTTCGTTGATAAGGATGCCCTTAAGGCCTAAATAAATAATGCTGTTGAAAGTAGCGCGGAGAGTAATGGCTGGTCTTAGATAAATCCACTCACCTTGGCTCTATTATTAATGTGGTTTTACTTTTCACCAGGAGGTCAATACTTCTCCAATGACACACAATCATTCCAGCCCAAATTACCACACTAATCCCCTCGGTGGGCTCACGACTGCCAGGGAAAAAAAAGAGTGTTCTTAATGAGGCTATGTTCGAGAACAGGGCTTTAGAGGCTATGAGTTAATGAACCATTAACATATTAAACCAGTCCCTATGGACCCTCTGATGGCTTTTCATAAATTATTTACATTTGAACTTCCTAATAAAACACATTTTGGGAGAGTAGATTTTGTGTTGGATTTTAATTTGCTCAGTGAGTTGGAATCATTTGATTAGCGCTTGTAGGTAGAGGGTGTGTGTGTGTGTGTGTGTGTGTGTGTGTGTGTGTGTGTGTGTGTGTGTGTGTTGGGTCGGTCTTGGGGGGGTTAAATCCACCATATGATTGCCACAATGTCAAATGTATCCATTGTGTTCCAGGTGACCTCCCATTCCTCTCCAGCATGTGATTTCTCTCTCTCCCCCATCAGAGAGAAGGTCCGCGCCACTACTCCACTGATCAGGCTTGTCCGCTGTTTTTAATAGACCTCTCTTTTTTCCCCCTTCCTGCTGATGTGTGAGCTGAGGTGTCCGAACTCCTCCTGCGGGGAGGCAGGGGTTCTTGACCTCTGCCCTCTGTCTTGCCTGGCTGTCTCAGGAGAAACCCAGTCGGATCCGAGGCTGAAACTTACAATTCGGCGAGTAACCTTTGATCTGCAAAGCCTCAGAGGCAGCGGCCCGATGAATAGATTTAATTCATTATGCATACCGAATGACCATGGCAGTGAATAAAATCCATTTAACTCCTCTCTCAGGCCGCACTCAGTATGTTTTATTGATGTCTTTTTTTATACCACTTTCATTCTTTTTCCCTCTATTTGACCGAAGATTCAGCACTTTTGTGAATAAGATCATTGGAACATTGTCACATCTAAATGTCATAAAGTGTGGGGTTATGCGTATATGAGCATATTGTCTGTTTTAATATGTAATTTAACAGTCATTCATTCTATACTCTCTCTTTCTGTAATTCTCTCTCTCTCTCTCTCTCCCACTGTCTATCTCTCTCTCATTCTTTCTCATTTCCCCCACCACACACATACTGTACCAATGGGATGGACTTCTCTACTGCTTGCCATAGTATTTTCAAGAGCTCAGTGCTCTGTTGAGACTCTTTCTTGCATTGGGTAGATTTTGAACTAGCGGTACCCTTTAACTCTTTACAGTATATTGGCTCAGCAAAAAGGTTTTTGATCAGTGTTCAAAATATAACAGTAATATTATAGATTTTAGAATATATTGAGTGGAGTATTGAAAATCAATGTTGTAGAGAATGTACTGCATTAGTAGTGGCCAACATTTGCTCAATGCAGACTTATTGCTCAGGCTTAACGTGGTGTTTAAAAGAGAATATGATTATTTGATGTGCTAGCGAGTCCTCATATGCCCCGTGTGGTGCTCGGACATGCTTGAGTAATAGCAGGCCTGTGTTGTGTGGTGTGGTCTGGGACTCTGCTGGGAAGCGCAGCTAACACTCTGGCTGCCTCCTCACCGGTCCCTGTATGATAATTGTGTAGCCGTGCCAAAACCGTGCCCCCCACCCGACCGACCGGCAGAGCTCTGTGCCGGTGTGGAAGTTTTCGGAGCTCAGCTGGACAGCGCAGCAGCGGCAGCCCTCGGATGTGTTTGGTGCTGAGGCAGGCTGCCTTGGCAGGGTGTGCGGCTGACAAATTGGGATGCCAACACCACTGGAGCCTCAGGTTCAGTGTGATGCCCGAGAGTCTCTTGGCTTTACCTCTGACTGAGAACAGGGGAGGAGGGGAATGAGCTTTTCCGATTAGTCACAGGGCAAACGGAGCATGGAAATGCCTCCACTCGCCCCACAAAACTGATTATAGAGGAGCCACAAAAGAATTCACAAGCTCTCTCAGAAGGCTGGACACCTCAGCGCTCTCCTTTCAGCCCCAGTGTGTGTGTGTGTGTATGTGTGTTTGTGTGCTGTTTGCTGGCTTCCATGTTTGAGCATTATAGTCGAGTTTGAGTTTATTTTCTGAGTCTGCTTTCAGATGCATGAGGGAGTTTCTCGCACATTCCGAAATTACAAATGGTTCCTCTCCTCCCATGGACATTTGAGGAGTTTTGGGATGTAGCAATTCTACCGCCGTGGTTGTGTTCTGCTCCAAACCCACGACACTTCAAGCGAAGACAACGGCAATCTCTGCGGAATGCATTACCCCACATCGTGCCTCTGCAGTGTGGCCCAGCCTGTGTGTCAGTGTCTCATTATTAAAAGCCACATTTAAACAATTTTATAGTCGCCTTTTTGCAAACAGAAAATTAAACTGTGTAATATCAGTGTTGTGTTTTGTAATGGGCCTGAGATGTTTTGCAGGGAGATGAAACACTCATATTTCAAAAAAGAAAACACTAGGATCGTGTTATTGGAGACATGGTGATGGTGGTGGTGGGGGCGGGGGGTGCAGCTATTCCCAGCTTAGCTACAGTAATGATAATAACAATAAAGAACTTTTATATTTGCATGGAAAGCTCTGCGAATGGCGTGGAGTATTATCTGTTATAATAATTACACATTACTCCTCACATGAGTGCCTCCGCTCCAACACTTTGCATTAATGTTGCAGAAACTGCTGGCTGAAGTACTTTGTCGATAGGGAAGCCAGTAGAAAGAGGCCCCCTTTTTCAGCTGAAGAGTCGGGGAGATGGTTACAATTCATTTCTGCAGCAAGGCAGGCGAGGTAGGCTGTGGCTGCGACTGTGCTTTGGAGGAACAGCTTTGAGAGATTATCTTCTGACTGAGCTAAAAGTAAATCAGAACAAAGCATGGGGTGATTTGAAAGCCGCGGCAAAGCTTGCAGTTCTGCCTGCCTTCTCATTGTTTGTTCACAAGATCTTTGCTGTTTCTTTCTTCTCTTTTCCCCTCTGCCTCCCTTTCTCTCTCTCTCTCTCTTTCTCTCTCTCTCTCCCTGTCTCTCTGTCTCTTTCACTTTCTTGTCCTCTTTTTTGTCCCCCCCCCACTATCTCCACACTCATTTAGTCTCTTTTTGTAGTATCTCCCCCTCTCTCCAAACATACACCCACAGTCTGTTTCTCTCTCCTCACTCTCTCTCACACACACACACACACACACACACAGACACACACACAGAGACACACACACACACACACACACTCTCTCTCTCCTTTGTGTCTCTGTTTGCCATACTTCCCTTTGCGCTCGCTTGCAGTCCTGAGATACGCTTATGCCATCAACTTTTTGAAAAGATTAGCAGAGGTGAAGGAAAAAAAAAACATTTCCTGCACATCTGAGCATGAAGTCTTTGCAGATGAGGACCCAAGGAGGAGGAAGCCCCAAACACCTGGAGGGAGGGAGGGAGGGAGGGAGGGAGGTGGAGGGGCTTTGGGTGGGATGCCATGCGAGGCGGAGAAGCGCTCCAACTTGACACCGATCCATCCTGCCAAGGTAACACCTGGGGAGAAGGCCCATCCAACTTATTAGCTTCTGTGGCCCCGTGTAGAAACAGGAAGAGCATATCATGAGCAAGTCTTTCAAGCGTACGCTGAATATTTTATGGCAGGCACATAGCCTCTCCCATCCCCTCCTTCTATCATTATAGTCTCTCGTTTTCTTTTTCTTTCTGTCTCTTTGCTTCTCTATCACTCACTCACTCACTCACTCACTCACTCATTCTTTCACAGTGTCTTATTAGCAGTGATCTCTGATGATGAATTTTAATGCACGAAGCACTTTGTTCTCTCTCCACTGGTTTTTAATCTATTTTCTCATATGTATAAATTATAAAGAGTCCACAAGGAACTGCTCCTGTTTGTGAAATCTCACACAGTGCAACAGGGCAACTAATCTCTCATTCACATCCAGAGTGCTTTACTGGAATGGGATGGTTCAGGTGAGTAAACAGGTAAGTAATGGATGTGTGGAAACCCACTCCACTTAGATTGACAGAATTCCTTGCTCCACCAAACAGTTTTGTGGTGTATAGTACAATGTGTTAATGTGTTGTAATCTAGTAAATACATTGTAATAAGCATTGCGTAATCATAGTACTACAACACAACATGTAATATGAATATAAAACAACATTATTCGTGGCAGTTCCTTGTTTGTAGTCCTAATCTTTCACTAGCTGTAGTCCATATACTCTCTTAAATAGACCTAGAGTAGTATACACCATTGCTCAGTAAAGGCCATTGTTTGTGGAATTATAGCAGACTTATTGTGTTAATCTTGTTCAATCATACCCAAGCATGTATACTTGGACACACTTACACTGGAGCAGGGGGATGTTACAGTGTGTGCTGCAGCACCAGCTGTTGAGTGCTTTGCACTGATACCAGTGCTGGAAGTTCATCTGCCAAGTGCTGGCCATTGCTTTGCACACCCAAGTGTTGCTTTGCACGGAGATGCCAGTAGGGGGTGACAATGTGACTGAAATCCCCCACCCCCCACCCCCTCAATGTTCATCTAGCAACTCTAAATATTTACAGGCCCAGGAATGTCACAGGGACTTTCATGAGCCATGAGATAAGACATCACAGAGGCTCTGGCATTTAAATTTCAGACAGACTCACACAAAACTCATATTCTGGGGCCTATAAAGTAGTCTAAGCACTGAGTCCAACTGGGTGCACTTTTCTTCTGATTGGGTCCTGATAGAATACATAACTACCGCGATGCCTTTTTTAATGATGCATTCATTGGCACCGATAGGGGAAGACTGTCCATTGATGTTTTATATCTTCCTGCTGCCAGACTCCCCTCGGCCAGTCAGAGTTGTTCCGCGCCACGTGTCCACTCTATCTCCGCTCGCGCCCGCATTAGACGGACTAAGCCGGTGACATGGGGGAGTGGCGTTAGGCTCAGCCAATCTGACAAATCCTAATTAAACTCCCCTAAACCACACAACCGACCCCACTGTGCCGTTTCTCCTCAACTTGAGTGGGATTTGCTACAAGGCTGATCCCAGGGACCCCTGTCAGTCCTTCCCCTGGGGCTCAAAGTAATCATCTGGAGAGTTTGGTGGAAGTGAGAGAAAAATAGGCATGGAGGAGGAGGGGGAGGTGGTAAGATAGGCAGACAGAGAGAGAAAGAGGGAGAGAAATGATATATATATAAATGGATGGATGACTTTGGTCCCTGGAGAGAAAGCAAGTGAGGCAGCCAGTTTGCTCCTACAGTATGTGTCTAAGATGGACAACAGGAGGCAGAACACTTCAGTTTCTTCACAAGAAAAAGAAAATCCTTGCGGAAAACAGAAGGCAGATTTCGGACTCCATAATGGTCTTTGGAGCTTAACTGCCTATTATTTGTATCAACACAGAATAAGCACCCGGGGAAGAAGAAAATGCCCAGCATTAACCCCCTCACTGCCATTAGACAAAGCCGAGTGCCGGCTTAAAGATAACAAGAGCTCAGCCGGGGAGCGCGGCTTGCCTTTGAGCCGGTCTGAATTGCAGTTGACCTGTGGAAATTAGACTGAACAGGGGCCCACACAAGGTCAGTCGGAGGGCTACTGAAATCCTCCATGCTGTAATGGAAAATGTATTCTGCCTGGAAAACTTTCTTGGGCAACCGGGGTGCTACGCATTTAGACCACAAACAAGAGTGAGGATGGCCAAAGACACGCAGACATAAACAAGCATGTAGGCCTGTGCAGGAAAAACACTCAACGGCAGGCTTATATGGATCTTATGGCCCTTTCTATTAGACTCGGAAATCATCGTACACCCACCTGTTCAACATGTACGAATGAGTTGCTAAAGGACCGGATTGAAGCAGCAATGTAATCTAGTGTGTAAGAGCATTGCATCAACATTAAAATGACCAACACAGTACATATGTAAAAAAAAATACATGTCATCTCATCTCAACTATGGGCGCAGCCATGTTTGTCGTAAGGTCGTATGTCCACCTTGGGGTACCCTCAAGTACTCCGAGGTAAAGGGGGCGTGCCTGCATGAAATGCCAGAAAGCTGGGTAATTTACACTTTCCAACTCGGGCGACGGATTTACAAGTCTAAATGGAAAGGGCCATTACATGCAGAACATATTATACAGAGTATAAAAATGCTGTAGAGAGGAATTCAAACAAATGCGGAAAGTATCAATCTTAGCTTAGATATCAACTCAATAGCAACTTTTTCATGTTCATTGATCAATTGCAATCAAGATGCAATACATGTCTTTCAAATTGTCAATAGCATATTCCATTTAACTCGGCTTATTTATATGTGTAAAGAAACGCCCCCACACAACAGCTCTGGCCTTGAGTGAGCGCTCCAAATTCAATACGAGCACATCCATAAGCCTCTACCAATGATGCTTTCGGCAGTTTGAGCCTCTGTATTTATACCTGAGCGGCGCCTGCTCCTTGGCCTGAGACCCTCAGCATGCTGCCAGCCGCCTATGGCCATTAGCACTGATGCCAGGCAGGCGGGCGGGCGGCTGGACAGACAGGCATGCTGACAGTGAAGAGTGTCTCCGAATGTGTTTGCTGTTTTACAGCACCCTCACCTTCCACCCACGTCCCCTCTCCACCCTCTGCCACGGCCGCCACCGCCGCCGCTGCTGCTGTGTGGTTGAGTCACCTCTACTGCCCGTGAGTGTGGAGTCAGCAGCTTTCTTTCGGCCAGCAGCCCCAACTTTCCTGAGTGACAGCGCCAGGGATGTCTATGGCCTCATTATGTGGCGGCAAGTGACTTAGTCTCCCCTTTCATTTCCCTTGACGTGGGCATGTTCGGGCTCTGGCTCTGCTTCTGCCGCCAACTAAAAAAAAAAAAGGAATACAAAAAAAAGAGAAAAAAATGGAAGGGCATGGTGTGGAAATGAGAGTGAGGGGACATTGTGCTGCTCCAGCTGGAGCTCTTTGTGGCGGCTTAGCAAATCAAACACTGTGCTTGGCACACTGATGCCGAGAGAAGGCATACTCGGTCGGCGGCGCTGCTCAAGCGCCGCGTGGCGGGTCTAGGAAATGTCACGGCGAGCTGAGAGCTGCCATTAGCTGTGTCAGGAGAAAGCTTTGATCTGAACATCCGCAAATGTGTCTGAAGGCAGGGACTCCATGACAATAGGACCTCACCTCATCACTCTACTGAGCTGTAATCCAGCTGGTGTCAATGCTTCTTTAGCTGTTTGCTTCAGTTTAAACATGACTCAAATCGATTCATCACCTGAGTGTAGAGAAGTTGCCAAAGGGATCTGTATTCAACAGGAGTTATGATCACTAAAATGTGAGACATTTTTGGTGTATTTTATACTGTTAAGTATGTAAATGCTGAGTATTCGTACAGCACCATTGAACGCTTCATGTTTGATTTTCAACTTTTCAACTTTGCATTGTCAACTTGTCCCTTTATGACCGTGTTCCTCTGTACGGATTTGGACAGTCAGGATGACATCGACAGCCATCTTGAAAGGCACCACTTTCATCTGATGAGCAAATGTGTCACTGGGCTTGAAAAAAGAGCTTACTGGGAACCTACCCGCTACCGTGGAACCTTCCGTTGGTCCAAACATCCGCGGCGTTATTAAGTCACGGTCTGATTCCCATGGCACGGCTGTGGTGGAAGTGTTCCCTGCACTGTCATCAATGGGCTGTGTGATACTCTAATTCCGCTCAGAGCAGAAAAGCCCTCTGAGCACATGACAAACGCTTGGCACGGCCGAGGCAAGCAGATGGATGTAGAGTATGCGTGGATGCCGCTGTGGCGCCAGTCGTCTGCTCGAGGTTAGGAGTCGGAGTACAATTGGGCCCTTGGAAACAATTATGCCCGTCTGATATCATTCCTCGGGTAAGCCAACAACAACCACATGGATGGCAGCAGCAACTTTCCATACGGATCATATCTCTCATCAATAGCATTAGTGAGATTTATCAATATTTGGACTAGTCTAAGAGGTTGAATAAAGTCCCTTTTTGTGTTTTCACTTTACTACTTATTATTATTTAATTATCATTTGTTTAGGTTAACTTTCCACTGTGTACAGAACTGTTAAATAAACCTATGCTTGATTTTAGGTCAGCCAAGGGGTGTTGATAGGCACAACGCAAAATGATTGCACATACCTGGCAAAGTTTCATAAAAAAATTAGACATTACAATGAGAAATATAAAGATTCATTCATGAATAATCATTCTTCCGCTAGGTAATCAAGCGGAATGGTTGCCAAGCAGGCACAGGTGCAACAATTCTATCTTTTGAATCAATTCGTGGCACAGTAATGTAGAACATAATGTGGTTAATGTGGCAGATTGTGGAGTGTGTGTGTGTTACAATGATTCAGCCAATCAAAGACCGGAACAATCAGTTTTAGAATGAATTCTTACCTCTTTTCCTAAATGTGTGTACAGAAGTGTATGTGCATGTTGTATTGCTTGTACTGTATGTTAGAAAACATGTATGAAAGTTAAACTTTTGTTCTTTAAAGATTCTGCAAACACAACATGAGATGCATAAATATCATTATATTAGATTCATATATTGAATTTCTTTTTACTTTTCTATCAGCAATGAAGCAAAACAACAGCACACCGCAGAATTGTTCTTTATTCACACCTTGTTAGGCTCTCTGTAGTCATTTGGTAAGTGTTCGCCTGTACAAAAGAAAATGAGTAAATTAGGAACTAATTACTAAAACAACTGCGTCCTGATAGGCTGGAGGCGTAAAGCGCTTTGCAGTGGCAGCGTCAAAGGACACTGAATAACAGAGGTGAGCACTTTCCTGTGGGCCACTAATGGCCAAGGCTAATCAAGCTCTTGGTGACCCCCCCCCGGCCCCAAATTTGAAACAGCTAAGCAGACGCTTGAAGCCACGGTCGCTGCCTTGGCCTGAGTCCAGCAACAAAGCATATCTCTTTAAAAAGCCATATGGCAAACTCCTCCACGAGGAGACAATAGCATCTGTTCACGATTCCTTTCCACTTCCAGTGCAGGTCACACGCTCATATGTTCATAAGATGCTTCATTAGCTTAGCAATGGAGACAGTCCACTGTCAGGAGTCGTGGAACCTGGAGGGGAAAATGGGGGTGGGGGATGGCAGTGATTCTGTCCGCTCACCTTCCGACTGTCAATATATGCCATCGCCAGAGGGCCAGAGCTAAAATAGTGCCCATGCACTTGTGTCCGTGAAACCATATCCCCACAGAGAGTAGTGGTAGGCAGCAGCCTGAAATTGATACTACCAAAATCGAGGAATTGAGTATGAAAGAAATAGAATTAATGAAATATACATACTGTATAGGATAGGGACAAGTGTAAAGGAGTGCACAATGTGCTCTCAAGATGAGAACTGTGTTGCCCGTCTAAAGGTTTACACGTGTATTGAACAATAGGACAGACTGGTGAAGCAATTGTAATATTACGAGAAACCACGATTAATCTGACTCCATAAAATAAAGAACTTGACCTCGAATAATTACTAAGTAGTTTATTAACTATAGAAGAGTAGTGGCATGGCATATGAGAAGAAATATATTGGTGCGTGAATTGACAATGTATTAACCAATAAACCGTAAAGGTAAATGTGAGTAATACCACTTACCTGCAGATCATTGGACATCTGGTGAAAAGGTGAGTGAGGTTTGTGAATCTCAGACCTACAGACTATAGTATAGTTCTTAGTCTACAACTATATACATTAAAACATACACCAGTCCTTTGTTTGAGATGGGGGATGGCCATTTGGCTGCTTTGGTCCAAAATCCTGGCCTGACACAACACTATCTGCAAACTTCCACAGAGAGTAGACATATGGAATAGAAATATAATTGCATGCATTGAAGGTTTTTTTTGTTTTTTTCTGGCATGTTTGCCAACACGTCCATAATTAGGACTCCCCTCCCTTCTTTAGTGTTAGATCCCGCACTGAGGCCCCCAAGTTCCCCGTTGTGACAGTAAAGATTCTGTCTGCAGCACACATACAATATATTTATGGGTAGAGGGGCCAGACTATATTACATGTTTAAATATTCATGCATTACTGCTGGGTTGGAATTAGAGTGGTCAGTGTCAGAGCAAAGCTCAATGGACCATAAACCTGGGTCTCGGAATAGAGCATGGTTTATTAATGTGACGGCTCTCATCTGATGAACCGCTTCACATACAAATGAGTGTTTTCCATTTACCTCGGGATGATTTATGAAGTCCTGGCTTCACAATGAAAATGACCCGTCATATGCTGCTGCTTGTTTTAAAAGGGAAGGAGTCGTAGAAATAAATAACCGGCTGAACATTCGGAGAGGAAATATACCAGCTTGTTTAATTACGCCGATAATGAGCCAAGGAGTGCTGTTTGTCTCTGTCCTCTGCTCAGCTCAGTTCAGGTGTTGTGTGAGTGTGGACTGAATCAGATCACTGAAGCACTGTACTGAGAGGGAGGGGGGGGTGGTTACTCATGTATTCTCCGCTAGCTCGCTCACGCTGGAGAATGAAAGTTTAATGTCCAAGAAAGTGCGGGAAAGCAAATGACTGGCAGGGGCTGAAACTAGATGTACCGCAGAGGTGTAAAAAAAATATGACTGCCACCCAGTCCAGCACATTCTCTGCAAAAATTAATCACACTTGCCAATTTGTCTCCATCTCCTACTCCACCCCCTACTTTTGTGTATGTAAATGAGTGTGTGCATAGTGTGTTTGTTTTTGTATATATGTGTGTTTTTTGTGTGTGTGTGTGTGGGGGGGGCAATGGTGTGTGTGTATACTTGCCTGTATGTGTGTGTATTTGTTTGTGTGTGTGGGTGGGTGTGTGCATAGTGTATGTGTGTGTGCAGAGGGTGTCATAATGATCCTACACTTCAAATTCCGTGCAGTTTTCAACTTGTCAGCCAAAGATACATACGATTACAATGCCTTGTTTTTATACCTCAAATGAGTGGATATGGGCTGTGTTGACATGCCCCCCAGAGACCAACATACAAAAATAATGTGGTCATCCTAGCTAGGCCCTACGGTTCTCGAGATATTCACAGAAAACTGTGTCCGGCCATCTACAGGCTGGTTGGTGTACAGTCACTAAATGTACACATATATTAATTTATTGTATGGCCCCTCCATGTACAGAATTCCACAAAACTTACATACATTCTGAGGGTGTCGTAATGATCCTAGACTTCAAATTTCACCTGAACAAAGACAAAACTGAAGTAATTATATTTGATAAAAAGGAGGAAAGACTTAGGGTTGCCACTCTACTTGACACAAAAGGGTTGAAAGCAAAGGATAAGGTTAAAGATCATAAGGTTAAAGATCTTGGTGTATTAATTGACAGTGATCTAAATGTCAACAACCACATAAAAGCAATAACTAAATCAGCTTTTTATCACATCAAAAATATTGCCAAACTTAGAGGGCTGATGTCAAAACATGATTTAGAAAAACTCATTCATGCATTTATTTCCAGCAGGGTTGATTACTGCAATGGGCTTTTCAGAGGCCTTCCTAAAAAGTCTATCAAACAGCTTCAGGTAATATAAATGTAGCAGTAAGGGTTCTCACAAAAAATAAAAGAACTGACCACATTTCTTAGATCCCTGCACTGGCTTCCAGTAAGTCACAGAATTGACTTTAAAGCACTACTGCTTGTTTATAAATCGGTAAATGGAGCAGGACCTACTGTAAATACCTATCAGACATGCTTCAGCAGTACACACCTGCTCAACTCTCAGGTCTCAGAGAAACACCTGTTAGTAAAGCCTGCTTTTCAGAACTAAACGTGGTGAAGCAGCTTTTAGCTGCTATGCGGTTCAGCTCTGGAACCAACTTTCGGAAGACATCAAAAAGGCCCCAGCTGTAGCCAATTTTAAATATGGACTTAAAGCCCCCCTGTGTAAGAAATTCTCCCATCTAGTGGTTAGGAGTTATATAGCAACCAATCTGCCTCGTTTACAACTATGGGAGCTGTCACACATCAAAACTGACACTAGTTCTGGACTCCTAGCACGTCGAAGCATAAACTTCTCTCTGAAAGCGTAACTCTCGCCAAAATGCATCCTAGGGTGTTTTTGTGAATGTACACGAGTCAAACTTTTGTTTAAAAGCGGCCACTCTACCGAAACGGCTCTGCTGCCTGTAACAGAAGCCTTAAAAGAAGCCAGGGTGACTGCTCGGTCATCAGTACTCATTCTGCTTGACTTATCGGCTGCCTTTGACACGATCAATCACCGCATCCTACTCTCTATACTCTCTAACATGGGAATCTCCAGTTCTGCTCTCTCCTGGTTTGAATCCTACCTCACAGGACGCTCGTTTAACGTATCATGGCTTGGACAGCTATCTGCACCTCACCACAGGGGTCCCCCAGGGCTCAGTGCTGGGCCCCCTTCTCTACACCACCTCCTTGGGACAGATTATCCGTTCGCATGGCTTCTCATACCACTGCTATGCAGACAACACACAGCTCTATCTGTCCTTTCCACCTGATGATCCCTTGGTTTCAGCACGGATCTCGGATTGCCTCTCAGACATAGCTACATGGATGAAGGCACACCACCTCCAGCTGAACCTCTAAAAAACTGAACTGCTGGTCCTCCCAGCTAAACCTACCATACACCACGGCATCAACATCAAATTTGACTCCCTGTCTGTTTCACCTACCAGGACTGAAAGAAATCTAGGTGTTGTTCTCGACAACCAACTAACCTTCTCAGATCATGTTGCCTCAGTCGCCTGGTCGTGATGTTTCGCACTCTACAACATACGGAAAATCAGGACTTACTTGACTCAAGATGCTACCCAACTCCTGGTTCAGGCAATAGTCATCTCACGACTTGACTACGGCAATGCCCTCCTGACAGGTCTCCCAGCCTGCACAGTGAAACCCCTTCAGATGATCCAGAAAGCGGCGGCGTGCCTGGTCTACAACCAACCGAAAAGGGCACATGTTACCCCACTGCTCATCCAGCTACACTGGCTACCTATGGCGGCCCGCATCAAATTCAAGGCTCTAACGCTTGCCCTCATACAGACATACGCTACCTCCAGACCGTTGCGCTCTAGCTCTACCACCAACGTCTAGCTCTACCACTGGTACTCTCAGGCCAATCCAAACTTTTCTCATCTGTTGTTCCTTGTTGGTGGAACACACTGCCAGTTCCTACAAGGGCAGGGACATCCCTCTCCATCTTCAAAAAACTCCTGAAGACCCAGCTCTTTAGAGAACATCTCTTCTTATAGCACCACTTACAACAAGTCTTGTTGATCCTAGCACTTACCACCCATCTTGAACTGACACTTAACTGTTTAAAAACAGCACTCACTGATGCACTTATTCTTACTGTACTCTATCGTTTTTAAATTGTCCTAAAATTGTTGAGAGAATTGCTTTAAAACTTAAACTGTTTACCATGTTGTTAGTCACTTTGGTTAAAAATGCGTCAGCCAAATGTAATGTTAAAAACATAATTACGTCTGAAGCGCCACTTTTAAGCTTGTCCGTGTTGTCGTTTTTGGGTCAAATGCAGTTTTGAATGGGAACTATTTTTTGATACATGATGGCGTCAAAATCGCTATTTTTAAAACACTAAGAAGGCTCGACACAACATGAAACTTTGATCGAAGTATCATCAGTGTCTCTACACATGAACTCGAGCATTGAGAACATTGTTTGTGTACACTGTGTTTACTAAAAGAAAGGTTTTGAACAACTCACTTGGGTTTTCTGCTCGCCGCCATCATGCCAAAATCTTTCTTTTTAGTAAACTATGTGTACACAATAACAATAATCTCAATGCTCAAGTTCATGTGTAGAGACACTGATGATACTTCGATCAAAGTTTCATGTTGTGTAGCAAACATAACAAAGTTTGTGTAACAAAGTTTCATGTTGCTAGCAAACATAACGTTAGTTATGTTTGCTAGCTAGTAGTACTGCAGCTAAGGACTTTGGTTAAACTTGTATATTGTTGCAAACTAACCTGAAATAACACGTTCAGTAACTTTGTGGTAGTCTACTAGTCCTAGCAAAACTATGTTAGGTTAGGTTGTCAACTGTCTCTGGGTCTACAAACTAGAGATCAAGTGAGCCAGAGACAGATCACGAACAAAGTTATTTTTCTCTTTATTTATTTCGTTGGAAAATACAATTTCAATGTTGGATTGTTAGGAAGACATATGCCTTGTAGAAAATGGGCTCGTAACTTACATTGCTGAATGTAGGGAAATTCCGCAGATGAATCCAAGCTAATGTTTTTCTATGCATGCAGGCGCCAAAGACTGAGCTGTATTTCACATTATTCTGTATGTCCCTTGCTGGCCACCGGTATTTTAACGTGGCGCACATACACGGCGAGTCGACACGGCGCTATGTAAATGTAAATGAGGATTTCTAAGCCAATAGGTATGCATGAGTTGTTGGTGGTGGTAATTAAACATGAATGGGGCCACATTTATGTATGGGAAATGTTGATTTTGTTAACAAACAACTGAAAACGTTACACAGGGGACCTTTAAGACTAAACTGTTCTCAGATGCCTTCTGCTAACTGCACTGAGTTACAAAATCTGAATCTGCCTGTAAATTATTCTACCTTGTGTCTTTTATTTTGTCTTTTTAAATTAATCTTTATTTTAAATGATTTTACCTTGTGCGTTTTATGTTTTCTTTTTTATTATGATCTTTATACCTTTTAATCTATTCTTTGACTATTGCCCTTTTATGCTTTTATCTGCTATTGCTCTTTGCTTTTGTTTATGTAAAGCACATTGAATGACCTCTGTGTATGAAATGCGCTATATAAATAAACTTGACTTAACAAACACATACACACATAAAAACTCACACATGCAGGCAAGCAGGCACACACACACACAGAGAAGCACACATATATACAAATGCAAACGCACACATGCACACACTCATTTACATACACAAAAGTTGCAAGAGGAGGGGATGGAGACAAATTGACAAGCATGATTTATTTTTGCGGAGAGCATGTGCAGGACTGAGCGGTGGTTATATTTTGTACCACTTTGCGGTACATATAGTTTCTAAATGATTTCATTCATCTAGATTGCATGCTTACATGTTTCATGAAAATGTACACTAGTAAATTAGCCTTTGTGTACCCACCACATCTGCTATGGTTATATGTGAAATGTTCTGATGGAGAATAAATATTTATTTTATTGTATCTCTGGTTTGCTATTTTTCTATGTAAATAGTTTGCGCAGTCATTGCTATCATACAGTATTGCTCAGTTGTCATTCAGCATAATCTTTGTTTAGGTCAAATAGCTGTGCTTTGAATATGGTGGAGAAAAGGCCATTGTTATCAGTTTTACAGATGAATGAATATATGTAGCCTACCACATGCCAAGCAAAGAAGAAAGGACAGCAATTACAGTAGTAGTATGATAATAATTTGTTTAGTGGGTAAGAGAATGAAGACAGGAACAAGGAAACACAGCCTTATGTTATCTTATCTTATATGCGTTTGGAAGGTAAGCGATAAGATGCCTCAGAGAGCTGAACAAAGGCATGTGGTGGGGGAAAAATGTATCCTAAACACTGGAAGCCAAATATTTATTGGCAGGAAAGAGACTGGAAGACACAGACACAGCAAGTGGTGCCTTTAATCTTGCTTACTGATGGGGGGCTTTTAAAGTCTGCTGGATGGGAAAGAAAAAGAGACGTCCCACCAACTTCATAAACAAAAAGGAGTTTGCCATTGCTAAAAATCAATAACCCCTATTAACCTTGGAATAGCTTGGTGGCTCAGGCGACTGTGTTTTGCCACGGAGGTAACTCGGAGTGGAGGGGGGTTCAGAAACGCCCCCCAAAATGTTTGTCTTGAACACAGCATGGCATCATATGTCTTCACAGACTTCACAGACTTCATAGAATCCCCCCAAACCGACGCCTTCTGAAAACCACATGTTTGGTGTTATATATAAATATATATATATATATATGTTCATTTTTTAACTGGTGTGCAGGAAACTGAATATAAACTATTGACATTTTCAGAAAACATTGACAAAGTTTGCAAAATACCATTATTTTGGCAAATTATAAACATACTTTATACATACGTACATACTTGGCAAATTATAATGAAACAGACAATGTTTGGCATCTTACAGTATCTTCCTCTTATACTGTAAACTAAAACCTAAATATAGCTTGATGGTTCAAAAGCAAGTGAATATGCACTTGCAGAACAATCAACATTCAACACAAATATTTGAGTATCTGATTGCAGTCTCTGATGTATATCTGCAACCTGTTCAGAATGAAGATTTAGGCTATTGTGTCTGCGGATGTCAGTTACATAAAACAACGGAAATGAAATGTGGTGAAGAATCACTATAGCAATATGCATCAAAACCAGACCTCTCAAGTCTCACGCATTGAGCGTGAGACACGCATTTCGGGCGAACTCTGAGAAACTGAGTTTCAGTTTCGTGAGCAGTCTCGGCCTTCGGTGAATGCATAGCGGAGGTGGTAAACGAGGTGGAGTTGGAAGAGAACCAACTGGAGGTGGAAGAGAATAGGATAATCAGGTAATAACTTCATTCATTTCAGTCTCTCATTAGTTACTATAGTTTTCCTACTCGTTGTTTAAGAACAATATAATTTAAGTGTTTGTTTGAATAGTAGCTTATTGCATAGCCTATTGTTATAGGTCAATTTTAAAATCATGTCATATTATATAATTATATCCTGGCCATGGGTGCATTAATCATTGCATCTGTATTCAAACATGTCGGGTAAAAAGCAATTAAGCATCCTCTCAGTCTCATTCACCCTGAGAGGACTGACAATAATCAATGCCTGCTCTCTTTTGGAAAGCTGAGGCACTGTTGGAAAACAATTAGAATAACTGTGTGATGTAGGCTGACACAAAGTTACAAAGGCTAGATTATTCTTTTCTTTTTCTACCGGATAACAAGCACCTTTGAACTGACCACATTTCAGCCCTCTATAGGTCTTGACTTGATATGACTTGAGTCCTAGCATTAGGTCTTGTCATGCTGTGTGCAAAAGTAGATCAATATAGAATGACAACGTGAGTAGGCTACTTTAGACCATTATTTGCCAAGGTATACTCATGCATTTTGTAAAATGCCCTATGAAAACTCCCCATAGGACTTTGGGTTATCCAAAATGCATACTGGCAATCAAATGCTTACTGCATATTGTGACGGATACTGGCAGGTCTTAGACCCCGCCCTGTTTGGTGTGCCTGTGCTCTCTACCGCTCTCTCTTTCTCTATTCCTGTTAAGCAGGTGTTGGTGCTCAGGTGTGCCTGATTGGCAGGACTATAAATCGCCTGCATCCACAACAGCCAACCCCTCCTGGCATTTGGCTTTTGTTGTCCTTCGGCTGTTAAACCACTAGACTGATTAGACCCCTAGACTGAGTGTCATGACACTTTTGGTTGTCCTTCCATTATACGGACTTGCACTACAGCACGTTATCATTTAGTCTCTGTTAAATTTACCTTTCATTAATAAATTATCTTGATTATTATGGAATGAGCATGTGGCCTCCCCATTCATGTTTCATGCATCGAGCCGGCATGTCACATATGGGGGCTCATCCAGGATTTTTTCCGGAATTTGGTAGGTAACTTAATTTGTTTTGAACGCTGTTTTGAATTGGCCTTACTGACGGGCATAAATTGCCTGTGCAGTTAATTATAAATTGGGGAGAGATTGGAGCTGAAATTGTTTATTTTTTTCAATTGATAGGTTAGTATTTGGTAATTTACTCAGATTTCGGTTGGCAATCTAATTGATTGCGGTTTTGTTGTTTGGTTTGCCGTGGAGGAGAGCCATTTAGGGGCTGCTTGCAGCTTTCGTTACATTGCGCTGCAGGTAAGACGTGCAGGCTGTGGTAATTTGGCGCAGGTGTAGTTTAGTTGCTAATTGGGGGGGATTGTTGGTTAGAGCATACCTGAGCAGACGTGAAACCCCGCGCAAGGTGAAGAACGCTTACCGCTGGGTGCTATTGTTTATGTCCTAGTATTTGGGACTGGGATGGTCTGTGTTTTGTGTAAGGGATGTTTTATGTTACAGTATGTACAGAATCCCATTTAGGTGGGCTTCTGTCTTAAGGGGGGGGATATGTGACGGATACTGGCAGGTCTTAGACCCCGCCCTGTTTGGTGTGCCTGTGCTCTCTACCGCTCTCTCTTTCTCTATTCCTGTTGAGCAGGTGTTGGTGCTCAGGTGTGCCTGATTGGCAGGACTATAAATCGCCTGCATCCAACAGCCAGCCCTGGCTTCCTCCTCCTGGCATTTGGCTTTCGTTGTCCTTCGGCTGTTAAACCCCTAGACTGATTTTGCATGACACTTTTGGTTTCCTTTCATTATACTGACTTCCACGTTATCATTTAGTCTCTGTTAAATTTACCTTTAATTAATAAATTATCTTGATTTATTATGGAATGAGCGTGTGGCCTCCCCATTCATGTTTCATGCATCGAGCCGGCATGTCACAATATGAACCCCTTATAAGCATAATCTTGGCCTCAAATGAAAGGTAATACTCTGAAGTTTCATGCTTGCATTTGGATTGTAGGCTACTTCAGGTTCTGATATGACTACACTAAATGTGGAATAATTACAAAAAATACAAATCTATACAATTTCTACTTCAATTCAATTGGTGTGTATAAGATGGGCTATATTTCTGCACAACTAATATTGGATCAACTGGTAACCGACCTGGGGCTGGTGTATGCTAGCTGGTGATGCTAGTTGCGCGTGTAAATCCTCACACCCCTAACCTTAAGAACGGCTCTAACCGCTGAGTTGGAAACTTGGGCTTTTAGCTCAGTGGCGGGTGGCCAATTCCGGTGTGTGTTGAGGTGGCGGGTTCAAGGACCGTAAGCGGCTGACGAAACGACCTCTCTTACACTGGAACATCTGAAGGCATATTATTAACAGCAACAAAAAGTTGTAGTATTATTAATGAAACACCCCCATTCTCGCAACCAACCCGTCTGACCAGCCACCCCTTTAACCCTCGGGGGGGGGGTCTCACTCTTGCCTGTCCTCAAAACTTGAGAGCCCTGATCAAAACTGTCCACAGCTGAACCATGTTTTGAACATTCTCAGGCTTGAACAATAAGTTGTGATGAGAGACTATATTTACTCAATGTCAGCTGTAAGAAAATATACATATCAGAGCTGCTCCACTCTCTACATGTGAGGCTATGAGAAGGTGTCCTCGTAGAGAGCACATGGTACAGCCAGGGACAGACTGTCTTGGACCAGAACCTTAAAGGAGAAATCCGCCAATTTGTCATATAGATCTCCGTTTCTCGAAGGTCACTGTGTGCTGTTGGTATGAAAAAAACGAAAACAATCGATTTTCCCTAGATTGAGTTTCTGCAGCCAAAAGTTAGAGCTTCCAGGCAGCTACGGTGCTCTACGATGTTCATGAGAGTAGCATTGTAGCACTGTACTGCTGCTGCCAGGTTGTTTTGTCCATACCGACAGTTTGTTACTTCGAGTAACAGAGATCTGTGTGAAAAATTGCCAGAATTCTCCTTTAACCCTCTAGGCGCCACGGTCGAGTTTACTCGACAAGATGCGGTACTGAATAAAACGGCCGATTTTGTCAAATAGGGTGTCATAATTCGTTCAATCTCCACTCCACTAGATGGCAGACATGTCATACGTCATCACCGAGTCGAAAAAACGTCATCCTTCTATACAAAATCTTCCCACTAGAGCGCATTGAATCAGTGCAAGAAATACCGGAGCTAGTGTGCGTGTGTGCCATTTTTATCAGAGCGGTATTGTCAACGTCAGAGAGTATTTGCATTACATTATCGTGTAATGGCATCAGAAAAGTTTACCCGCAATGAAGTGTTGGGTTTTCTATTCGCTGACCCTGATTCTGAAGGAGAATATCTGCCTTTAGAAAATGACGGTGATTCGTTTACTCACCACGCTTCAGATGCGTCCCTGCCTTGCAATGGTGCAGCTGGACAAAGTTTAGACCTACACCAAGCACAAATGATCTTGCCCAATGTAGATGGTCCTTTGCCCAATGTCAGTGCTGGGAACAATGTTTCACGGGGTCGTAGTGTTCATCAAGAAGTTAGCAGGCGTGTTAGTGGTGTGGGAAACGAGGCTGGAAGTTATGTGGGGGTCCAGTCTTTTTACAGCGCTAGCCAGCTAGCTTCTTTGTCTTCTGACCGCGGTGCCTCTCCCGCTTAATCACGGCGACAGTAACGTGTTGTTGGAGCATTTGTCTAATGCCACTGGGGATGTTAGACGAGGTCGGAGTGTTCATAGGACAGTTAGGGGGCAACGTGGAGGCAGGGGGAGTCGCAATGAGAATGACAGTAGGCCTAGTTCGAGATGTGCAACTTCTTTCCACTCGGCGCGCGCGCGGCAGGCAGATCAGGCTGTGCTGGTCGCAGCAGGAGCAGAGGCGGTGTGACACGGGGCAGAGGAGCCATGCATAGTTTAGTGCAAGATGATGGCTTTGAGTACTTGGCCAATGAGGAGCAGTACCAAAGTTGGATCACGCCCTTTGATCAGCCAATTGGTTATCTGGGGGAAAGAGAACTCTCCAATGCCAATTCGCCCCTAGATTTTCTATCACTCCTTCTCTCTGATGAGTTCTGGAATTTACTTGTTGTTGAGACAAATCGCTATGCCCATCAGTTTTTAGCCTCCCATCAACTCCAGCCACACTCCAGATTTCATCAATGGTCTGATGTAACTGTCAGTGAAATGAAAGCCTTCTTTTCTCTGCATTTGAGTATGGGTCTGGTCTTTCCTTCATTTCACCAATAATGAGGAGTATGTTGACAGGGGTCAGCCAGGCTATGACAGGCTATTCAAAATCCGCCCAATCATTAATTTGGTCATCCCCCGGTTTTCAGCAGTGTATGGCCCATCTAAGCAGCTGTCACTGGATGAAATGACCATTGCATTCAAAGAGAAATCCACACTCAAAATGTACAACCCAAACAAACCAGACAAATATGGTTACAAAGTATTTGTTCTGAGTGAAGCAAAATCAGGCAATGTGCTACAGTGGTCCATGTACACTGGACAAAATAGGCTTAATGCTGATTTCGGTGCCACACACCTTGTTGTCCGTGAGCTGATGGCCCCGTACACAGGGAAAGGGCATGAGGTGTATATGGACAGCTATTACACCTCGCCAGCCATAGCAGATGAGCTGGCAAGCAATGATTCGGGTTTGTGTGGGACTGTCAGCAGTAACAGGAAGGGGATGCCAAAGGGCCTCACCCGTGAACAGCTGCCATTGAGCAAGGGAGATGACCCAGTCTTCATGAGGAAGGGGAAAATGCTAGCTTGTGCGTGGCATGATACAAAGCGCCTCACAATGCTCTCTACACTGCATTCCAACGCATGTGTCAGAAAGTTTATCAAGACCAAAACACACTGATAGTGGCTATAGGGAGATAAATAGGCCTGTTTGTGTTGATGACTACAATTCGTTCATGGGGGGTGTCGACACAGCAGACCAGAGAATGAAGACCTACCTCTTTCCCCATAGATCAAGGAAATGGTACAATAGGATTTTTAATGCCATTCTCAGTGTAAGCATGGTGAATGCCCACATCGTTTACTGCCGCTGCACTGCTGCTCCTCACAAGCCCCTGAAAGTCTTCGTGCAGGATGTCATCACTGCTTTACTGGAAGGCTTCTCCAGGAAAGAGAGCAACAAAGGCCGAAAGTCATCCTCACTGGGAGACATGCCACAGAGACTCACTGAGCGCCACTTTATCTGCCAGGCTGATGGTTACCCAGATTGTGTCGTTTGTTCTGATCGGACCCGCCCTAAAGGCCGCCGTCAGACAAAATACATGTGTAGGCAGTGTGGGGTGGGTCTTTGTGTTGTGCCTTGCAATGAGAGGTACCACTACAAGAAATGTCACCTGGATGGATAGGGAGTCATTATCTCTACAGCAAAAGGCCTGCTACATAAATTCTTTTTTTTGTCTGCCATTCATTAGTAATGATTTAGACTGTTGATTTACTATCTATTTCCCTGACCATTTAGTAGTGTACACTATGTGTTCTTTTTTGTGAGTTCATGTCCTTGTGATGCATGTGTCTTTGTCAGCTAAAAAAAACAACCAAAAAAACATCAACAAAAACAGCAAAAAGGAAAAAATACTAACATTGTCTCTCGTCTTGTCTCGTCATCTTACTCCTGATCTGTGCCTTGCCGTGGCGAGTGAGCTTTTGAACTAAACAGGTCTTGTCTACTTGTGTTTGTGTGTCATATGAATAATATATATGTACCCCATACATGGCTTCAGAGTGCCTACTGTATGTAGTAAATGGAAAATCTCTACAGCAAAAGGCCAACCTACCGCTACATTCATTCGGTTTGTTACTGCCATTTATTAGTAATGATTTACACAGTTTGTTTACTACTTACTATTTACCTGAGCATTCAGTATTGTGCAATACAGCACACAGAAGGTGAGGGACATTTTGGGGGGAAAGAAGTGCTGAATTTTATCATTCAAACATGTGACTTTTCATGAAAATTCTATAATCCAAGATGGCTGCCACGTCATATAACGTCATAATATGCAAATTAGATGGGGAAATTTAATCCCTACATAAACTTTGGGTCATCCTTAATATTTCTCTAATTTACAGAAAGTCTCTATCTCTTATCACTTTTAAGATATAGCCTTTTGAAATTAAGATGTCAAAATCGAACATTTCGAAAAAAACAACTCTGGCGCCTAAAGGGTTAACTTTATGTCAGAGCTATGTTTCTCAAAACCTTTTAACGCTGTTATCTGTAAGTTATATCTCCAGATTATGTTAGCGTTGTTACATTTGGCTTTTATAGCTTTAGAATAACTTTTATACCTTCAGAATCTTCGTAAAACAACAGCTTTATTGGGAAACACTGCCCAGAGCATTTATAGCAGAGCCTTGCAGATCATTAGGGGTATATGCAGCCACCAGATGAACACACAGCTGAAGTAGATTGAAGTTTAGATTGGCTCATAAATTTGGCATTGAAGAGTGTTATATTTTTAATTTATGACATTATAAATGTGATATAAAATCCATTCACCATCTCAAGTGGCCAGTTCATCCATTGAATGATCATTATCTACTCAGACTTTGTTCATGTATATTGGCTAAGAGGGTATTTCTGGATCCAAAACAGCAAAATACATACCTTGACACAAACTTATCTCAAATTAGTGGAAACTTCTGTGCCTCTTTTAAGGCATACGTCTCTCTAAGCGTGATTAAATCCTGAAAATGGACATTCACAGTCAGAGGTCACCATGGCCGGATCTAGAATAGGGCTGGGAGGGGCATTGCCCCTCCAAATATTTCTTCTGCCCCACCTAATTGGTCAATTTTAATTGACAGCTATTGAATCTGCCAATCACACTTTTCTAATTCGTCCGTCTGAATTTCGAGGGTGCTGATTTGCTAGTTGGATAGTATAAATAAGCTACCGGAGCAGCAGCGACGCGCTCCCCTACCATTCCACACTGAATGCATCACTTGCTGTTTCATACTTCAGTAGAGAGGGCTTAGCTATATTTCCATAAAGGTTATAGGCTACTAGATGTATTATAGATTCTTGTTGCTGGTTTAAATAAAGACCTTTTTTGTATATTCTCGTTTGAATAAGGTTTGTTTTTAGCTAATGTGCATGTCCTCCTCCCTCCTCCTCCCCTTACTCCTCCATTTCACTGATAGCCCAGTTACGCATCCTCCTTATACTGGGGGGTGCAAGCGGCCATCGCTCTATCGCGATCTCCGCTTCAGGCATTCCATGACCACGGCCAGCTACCATGCCAACCACGCGCTTAGCTTATACACTCAGTTAGCAATCATGCCGACGGGCGAACTAGTGAAACTGTGTTACAAGCAGGGTGGGATTTTTACGGCGGCCACGTCATTGCCCCTTGCGTTGGCCGTGATGTCCCTTTGAAAATCGGAGGTTCACAGGCCACTGTGGTCTTGGTGCCCATTTCTTTCTATATTCTGCTTTGCATCCGACTAGCAATTTTTATTTAGCCTATGGCCTGATTAAGCTTAGCATTCACAACGCAAATTAATTTAGCCTATGTCTTTTACGCAGTGGAGAATGTGACAGTGCACGGCAAGAAAGAAAGTGCGTCCAAATTCACCCATTCTTTGCTGAAATAGGCTATACTCCGATAGCCTACTCTTCACAAAGATATAACATATATCACATCACACGAAAGAGCTTTTTCTCAGCTTTTAAAGCGATGTTGGCAAGAAGTTGTGGTAAACGGTTCATGAGAAAAAAGTAACTTTAATTTATCATGTTGCATTCTGCGCCCATCTCCCTACCCATTCATCTCGGTGGAATACTTCACGAATTTTTCCCGAACACATGACAAACCATATATTAGAAGAAACAGCAGACCTTACCGAATAAAAAGGTGTAAAGCATTCCCCTGTACAGTTAGCCATTCCAGAGTAATCCGGTTTTACATTTGCAGCAATGTCTAAATGCATGTCTCCAACTTTGGGCTTCAGGTTTCACAGTGTGTTTAAATTGTCCAATACATGATTTCATAACAGGCCAAATACAAAATAAATGTTATAAATATCGCCTAGATATCTGTAAATATTAAAATCAGCTGACTAAGAGTTTGTCAAAGTAGCCTTATTGATGACAAAATGCTTGTAGACTATTTGAGTTTCTTAAAGCTGAACTGTGCTTTAATTGTTCAATACATGATTTCATAATAGGCCACATAGAAAATAAATGTTAAATATAGCCTAGATATCTGTAAATATTAAAATCAGGTCTATGATTAACAGTTCTATGTAATATGTCATGTTTGCTATTAGATACGGGTGTTAAGGTGGAAAGTAAGGCATTTGTAGGTGAAACTGAGGGGGGGGGGGTGGTATTCATTGTGCCCACCCCAATTTTCTATTTGCCCCCCCAATCTGATCAGCCTAGATCCGGGCCTGGAGGTCACACCTCAGCTTCTCAACTGGGACTATTTTCAGCAGTTGTGTTTTTACATTTTTTATCCCCTGCTTAATATTACACTCTGGCTCTGATGCAGAGGTAAAATCAAGGTGGTAACACTTTACTTGACAGTATCGACATAAGAGTGACAGGACACTATCATAACACATGAACCCTAACCCTAAACCTAACCCTAACATGACAAAAAAAAATAGAAGCATTATGTCATAAACGTTTATGACTTGTTTATGACACATTCATGACAGTGTCATGTCACCCTTATGTCGATACTGTTAAGTGTAATCATAAAAGGGTAAAAGTCCTACTAGTTATATGTTCTGGCTGAAGCACTCTGCTAATTAAATCAGCTGGTTTAAGTGAATGGTTGGAACAGATATGTGGTAAGACTTTTAATTTCTGAAACCGGACTTGCCCACCTCTGCTCTAATGACATCAAGGCCAATATTGTGTATGTTAATGGTAAAATAATGCTGAACAATCTTTACATACAATTTACAAATGCAACCCAACTCCCTAAACTACTTCTTTTCTCCACACAAGGAAAGATAATACTCTGTGATGGCCACTAATATGGCCATTTGTCTTTGTAATGCAGTCCACTGTTCTTGCCGTCCAAACACAGGTTCTGTGGATTGTCTCACTCCGATTAATTGATTTCTTTTCCCACAATCTGGAGCAAAGGTGAGTGAGGAGAGAGAGAGAGAGAGAAGAGAGAGAGAGGTGTGGTCACAATTACCACATTCCATCAAACCTATGAGGTCCAAGCAGAATTCGCATAATGAAATAACTGCATACATCAACTTGAGCAGAGCACTCATGTATGCAGTAAATAAGTAATTGTGATGTTATTGCTTTATTGACATTTCGCCATATTAATTTCCCCCATGCCTGAACATGCCTGATGAGACAGACGGTATATTGCACGAGATGGAGGTGTGCCTTAATGATAACATTGCCTCCATGGATGATCACCTGATGTGAGTGCTTATCTATTTGTGGGAATTACTGTAATTAAAAAGATTTATTCATGGAAACTGAGTTCTGAAACCTACTACACAGTCAAGGAAACAGCACACTTCAGCCTTTTTGGGGAGTTTTGTGGGTATTTCATTTGTAGGCTCTGCGTTTGTATGTTGGGCTGAGGCACAAAGACTGTGTGTTTATATTCACTGAACACAACTTGGCAGGAGACTTGCTGTTATGCTCCCCACAGTCCCAAAAATATCTTCAAATCCTATACCAATTTATTACAACCATAAGAGTAATTAGCTCAGCTTGTAAAAGAGATTAAAACTCACCTTCTGGTTAAAATAGTTACTAATAGTTAATATTTCTGCATGTCTTTAAAGCAGCATGCATGCTGTGTGTTAGTCTATTGTATATCTTGTATCATAAGAAGGAATGTATGTAAGGATGGTTCTGATAGATTTTTTTCTCTCTCTCATTCAGGGCTGTAGTGGAGGCTAAACGCAAGTAAATGCATTTAGCAGATTATCCACCTCTGAAATTTCAGGAATGGGGTTATCCATCTCTTATTAGAGTTTATCCATCTCTCAAAAGAGTTTATTCACCAATTGCAACTTTTAACATTCAAAAATCACACTATATTATCCACATTCCACATTCAGAATATGTACACTCAGCAACACTCTGGGAACCATTTAATACCACTGGTATTGTTAAACTTTGGACAATAACCTCTACCATCATCAAACAGGTTCTGAATGGCTTTTTAAAAAAATCTGCATGGCACAGTCCACCTTACCATGATCACAGAATTCATAGTTTACCCACCTCTTATTTTACCACTACACGCCTGCTCTCATTGCCATGGAAGATAGCAGTACAGTAGTAACTGTATTGAAATTTGTCCGGAGGCCACCGGAAGAAATGAGAGTTCTGTGCTCTGATTAACGTCGTGATCAGATCAAGTCATCAGAACAACTCATGAAGCCGCTTTGTGCGCTCCAAATGGATTTGCAAATCAATTAGAAAAAAACGATCAATTTCCTGCTGCAATTATCTCACCTATTAGAAGTTATTATTGGGTGTCTTGTTCTACATCAACTCCCCTCTGTGTTTGTCTTGTAGATGGAACTATCTAATGAAGTCAATGGAAAGTAATTGATAAAATAATTGATAAAATAATTAGACAGTCATTTAGAGAGCCAGTTATTAAACTGGAGGGACCCATGGGCTTATGTCTTATTAATATGATTCAATACTTGGGGATTATGACAAATTAAGTGGGAAGACTCAGATTACTTCTTCTGACACATTTGGAGTATGGCTTACCTTCAGTGTTTGCACTGCTTATTTCTCCTGTCAAGATATGACAACAGGATATGGCATTTATATATTCAAACATATGAATCTCCATGTTGACCTGGGGCTCAAGAACAGTTAATTTTTGAGGGTGTGTGTGTGTTTCTCCCTTTTTCTCTCTCTCTGTATCTGTCTCTGTACGTGTGTGTGTGTCTTTTACATGAAAAAAATAATCCAACTCTGTTGTTTTGTGTCAGCAACCACAGTTTGAAAGGAACCTGCTGGCAAGTAAATGGGCTGGTTTATTGTCAGTCATTTTATGAATGTAAAAAGTATTATTAAGCTGCTGGATATAATTGGATCTGGAGTTGAATGTCACGCTTCTCCCTTGTCTAAACAAGGTTTCTGTTATTACGGAGGGCATTGTTTATCACACCATTATCGAACGTGACTATAATGACAACAACATGGCCATGATTGTACTATCACAAAAATTGCAATACTGTAAACAGCCCTAACTGATTTAATGCAGTCCCGTCATTTGCAAAAGGCATTACTAAGTTAGTCTAATAAGCAGGAAAGCAAAAATGTGACCCTGCAAGGCGAAACCAGTCGTTTTGGTAAAATTGACAAAATTAAGTTATTGTACTCACACGAAGGGTCATAAACTAAGCTTTCCAATGATTTGTATATCGAGGGTATTGCAAAAAGTATCGCTAAGATAACCGCATCCAAAGTTGGCATGGTTCTCCTGTCACCATACGCCAGAAGAGGAGAAAATCACCTTTTTAAGTAAATTGTCACGTGCGATAGTGTGAGGGCACAGCTATGATTAGCCTTACGGTAGCGTGACTTTGAAGCGGATGACTGACTATGCAGTTTCAACCATAGTTTCAACCGTGCAATGAGTCTTTTTCTGCCCCCTAGTTAATACCTGGGACGGTCATAAGGTGTCACTATAGAATATAATTAATGTATTTCAGGGGAAGTAAGGGGAGAGGAAGTTCTGTGTACACAGATTGTGTATAGCCTAGCCTAATTTTAAAATGTGCTAGCCTACTTCAATGGAAAACTTCTCCTGGTCCCTAAAATGACGCCAGGATATTTCTAAAAGTTCGTACTTTTGACCGTTCGTGCCCTGAAAGGCAAGTCTTTCACATTCATATTCGGTTACATCTGCCAAGAACGATATAGAGCTGACACATTGAGTAACGAGTAATGGGTAGCCTAATGAGTAAATGAGCTCTACCGTACCGTAAAACCTTATAGCGGTGTGGACAAAGGTAATGTGGACAAATTCAATGTGTTGAATCTTCACCTAAATAAAGTAAGGGTTTAACAGTCAAAACCTATGTTTATCCGTGAAATTTGTTCACAATATGAAAGTGTAGACTGTATACAGCCGAATTACGCGAAAACATGAAATTCGACATTTTAACCTGTACGCTTGTTTATCGTGGATTTTCTCAAAATAGCACCGTGCGCAAAATGACTGGTTTCGCCTTGCAGGGTCACAAATGTGTTCACTCTTGAAGTTTTAATATTTTGCTGATATTTTCATTATTGTTGAAATGTGTTTATGTTTTGTTATAAAGCAGTTATTACATTGGCAAATAATGTCAATCTCTTCGCAGTTCATCTCTGGTGACCATATCTAACAAGAGTTTACTAAACTTCATTGAGTAATTCAGTATTGAGTCTCTACCATTAATTCATTATGTGAAGTCACCCATCCTCTGTTCGCAGTTGTATAGAGATTAATTTGCTGTCTGCACCCGTAGGGGTTACTGAACCAACCCAAGAGGCTACACCTGCAATCTCAGGCTATGAACGCTCTCATGCTTTCATCATCAAAAGCTGTTTTCAAGTTGACTTTTTATTTAATGTTGTAAACTGGAATTCCCCTGGAGAAGATTTCTTCTAACCACCTTTGATGTTTCCATCCTGTTGATATCCACATCAATAAATTAATGGGGAGAAGTCATGAGGGGGATATTGGGGGTAAATCTCAGTATTTGCCCCATCCTATTATTATTTATCCTCCTCTGATCACATCTGCTTCAATCCTTCCTTGCACAGACTCTAAAGAAATGTTCAGGTTCAACTTTCATCATTCACAATTTAGTGAACAGGAACATGCGGAACATGCGGAACATGCTTAGTAATCCTGTTGGCATAAATGTATTTGTAGCATTTGACATTTGATTTTTCCCAGTGACTAGATGATTAATGTCAAGATCAAACAAATAGGTTTGCCCCCTTGATCAGCACTGACATTCAATACAGCAGAAACATGGATATTAAAATCTACAAGAGTGCCACAACAGCAAAAATGAGCTTTGGGGATAGGAAGCTTACCATTTCCCAAGGTCAGTCCAAAGGCAAGCCGAGATGCATACCCTGAGGGCAAGAATGAGAAACATTGTCACGAATTTGAACCTGCTTGCCTTTGATTTGTTGAATGTCACCGTCTTTCTCGGTTTCCCTGGATTATCAAAACAAGAAAAAGAAATTTGGTGTCTTTGTCTCTTGTCCTTATTTGTTCTTTTTATTGGAGCAAAAGGCTCACTAACTGACAACGATCAGTCCACATCTCCATCACCTGGGAAGGCTGCGAACCCCCTTGAACTTTGCGGATTAATTTATGCAGATTGGCTGACTCCTCATTCGCAGGGAAGTCATCCAAGACCGGGCTATCTGATTACATTAGAGCGGCTAAAGCAAAGAACAAAGGTGTCGGCGCAGAGTCCGAGGGGAGACTGAGGTAATCAAACCTCATAAACCAGGGGAGCCTTTCTCCTCTACAGTGGCTCCTAATGAAGAGAACCGTCCACCGCTCGGCCAGTCACCAGGGAACAGGGCCTAGTGGAGATAGGAGACAAATGAAGGAGAATGCAGCGGGTATACAGACAGATAGCAGGGAGGATGGAGCAAACTCTCCACACTTAGTGATTTATTCAACGTTTGCAAAACAGGCCCAGCTGATATCAAATTCACACTGAACAGCTTTTGAGTGGTTGAATGAAACTGTCTACATGTGAGGCAGTTCAAACTGAATACATGTAAGTGTCCAGGTAAATTGACATTTCGGTATCATATGGACAGAGGACATAATGAGCTTATGATATCCTGGTCAAAGTCATATCTTGAATTGTTGTCAAGATACAGAATTTTTAACTAGACTGCATTTCCGGCGGGAACTGCGAAAGTGTGCTTGCCCTGGGCCGGTCACCAACGGCCAATTCATTCGCGCTTACCGTGATTCACGCAGCAACATTATTAAATTAATCTGTCACCATATGCCTACGTTTGCAAAGAGGAGAACATTTTAATTTGATTCACAATGAAACGTTACATTTAATGTACATGTTGACAATGAGTAGGCTAGTTTTGGTTGTTGTTGGTGGTGTTATTGCATCCCTTAGTTATGCCTACAATGCAACATTGTTCCCTCGTGATTGGAAGCTCCTGTAGACGCATTTCAAAACATTGCGATGTGAAATGCCACCACAAAAAACTGTTTGTGAATCGGACAAGAGACATTGTGCATACTTGGAAGGCTTTGTGATAGTACAGCTGCAAAGGTGAAAGGTGATAGTTACCAAATACCTGTGGGTGGTTTGCCAAATGCTGGAAACTTTTGGAATGTTTTCTTTTTTTTTTTAGCTTATGCACCCTCACATTGGAGTCCCGAGTTCATATACAAAATTTGGTATCGATATGTGACAGTGTTCCTGAGATATGGACAACTTCCTGTTTCGGAGCTTTGCCGCCGATTTAGTTTGGCTGTGACGGGCAAACGCTTCTGAAAATCAAAAATCCTTTCTGTAACTTTTGTGAGGCTTGGTCCAAGGATCATGTACGTCAAGTTTTGTGAAGTTCGGACCAAATTTGTGACCTGTGAAACTTTAGTTTCGCTTTCTATTCAATATGGCGGAAGAATGACAAGGGTCAGTGACATCATTTTCAATTTCCACACCGGTTCCGGCCGGCCGTTCCAGAGTTGGACCGGTGGCGATGTCTCAAAAGGTCTAGGAGCAGGAGCTGAACAGAAATTGGGCTTACAGGAATAAGAAAACTTAAGAAGAACAATAAGTGTACTGCTTTGTAAGCACACTTACAGTGCTGGCCAAAAGTATTGGCACCCATGCTAAAGTTGACTGAAAAGAGGAATATAAAATCATCTTTTGGAAATTGATCTTAATGCTTAAAGTGAAAAATGAGGAAATATCTAACCTTTAAGGACACCAATTTTCTTAGTGAATGAATAATGTATCATAAATAAATAAATGTTCTTCCTTAAAATACAGGGGTCATAAGTATTGGCACCCCTATGTTAAATTCCCATAGAGACAGGCAGATTTTTATTTTTAAAGGCCAGTTATTTCATGGATCCAGAATACTGTGCATTGAGCTCAATGAGCATCAAACCAGCTATTAGGCTAACTGAAATAACACCCATGCCAATCTCTAGGTATGGTGAAGGGTATGTGATGATGTGGGGCTATTTTAATTCCAAAGGCCAAGGTAACTTTATCAGGATGCACAGTATTCTGGATCCATAAAATAACTGGCTTTTAAAAATAAAAATCTGCCTGTCTCTATGGGAATTTAACATAGGGGTGCCAATACTTATGACCCCTGTATTTTAAGGAAGAACATTTATTTATTTATGATACATTATTCATTCACTAAGAAAATTGGTGTCCTTAAAGGTTAGATATTTCCTCATTTTTCACTTTAAGCATTAAGATCAATTTCCAAAAGATGATTTTATATTCCTCTTTTCAGTCAACTTTAGCATGGGTGCCAATACTTTTGGCCAGCACTGTAATTATGGCCTCCCGCCATCTTTTTCCAATTGGAAAACTGAGAAAATTGCATTTGAAGTTACAGATTACAGGCAGGTAGAGGTAGGTTTTGCCCACTTGAATAATATTTTTGTAACTTTACATTGTTGTCTTGACTATGAAACTTAGGGAAATTAATTTTGAGTGCCTTTTCTTTCATATAACACCTAAAAAGAAAAAAATATATTCATGCCCTGATGAAGGCCAATATGGCCGTAACGCAAAGGCCCATGTGCTTTTAACCAGTTCTTGCCATGTTAAATTAAAGGCTTTTTTATACCTTTTCAACTTCAGAGTGACTCTGTAATTTCTCTTTTTAGAAAAAAATATATTTTCAATGGTATTTGAAGTAATCGGCCTGTATCTCAAAATTAGAATGTGTAACTTATGACTCATTTTGTCAGACCGAACCTGCATTCTGCCTTCATAGCCAGGCCTTCAGAAGGAAGCTATACACCTGCCTTGGCAGCGCACATCTTCAGTGAGTTTCACTTGGGGGAAAAAATAGTGTAGAATAATAAATCTTAAAAGCGGTCATATTTTAAATCTCTATGGTAGTTCAAGTTATCACAAGAGGCTGGAAATCTATTGGTATAAACGGCTTTTGTTTTCAGAATCATATAGTGCTGTGAGCAGTTAAGGAGATGGAGATCTCCAGGTCCTCTCACCATGCCCCTCCACTAGTTTTGTTGTACAAATGTTGGACATTGTTTGAGATTGATCAGGACCAAATGAATGCCCTCCCAGCCTTGTCCATTTAGGCATTTCTAATTGTCAGAGGGGTTTCGCAGGAAAACTTTAGAGACTTAATTTATCCCACTGTTTAGTGAGGCTGCAAATCGCGTCATTATCACAATTTTATTGCAGTCTCCAAAGTCAATCCCCACTGCTATTGAGTGACCATTTGTACCTCATCCGAACGGATTTCGTTTCCCCTTTCTACTCTGCGGTTATTCCATCCCCCTGATTGCTTTCTCCCGACTGGAGATGAAGAGCAATTGGATTCAGTAAAGGTGATCAGAGAGAAAAGTTAAGTTGCACGTCTCAAAGTCACTGAAAAAAGATTGGAAGGAGTAACATAACATCTCACTCACCGATGACTTGCAAGTTTTCCACTCTTTGTTGACTGCTCTGATGTAATAGCGTGAAAATGACTACTTCTGGTTCTCACTCTTGTGAGTCAATGTAGAGTCACACATAATGTAAACAGAATGTTGCAACATTGTTTAATGCCTAGGTGAAATTAACTCATATTAAATAGATCTAATTGGATTTTCAGACTTGTCTTATGTCAGAGATAGTGTCTGATAGTATTATACCAACCAGACTCTGCCATCATGCTGCTGTCTTGATGCATCTTTAAACTTACTTCGGAACACACCAGGTTATATTATGTGAATTTTGCTTGTGGTATCAAACTACCACTATTTCATAAAAAGACTACTCGAATATACTCAATACTACTCAATTACTTTGAGACATAGATCTAGCGCTATCATTATTAAATCCCCTCTAGGGCTACTGATGTTTAACGTTACAGAAAAATAAAATCAAACCCTCTGTAAATACACAGGGAGAGTGTATGTTTGTGTGGGAAGACCATTGTTTTAATAACTGCAATCTGTTATAAATATCTCGCTGTATTTCAGATAATTTCCCCTGCCAGTCATTGGCAGACGGTAGTGACAGTGTCTGCCGATGGAATCCACAAAGTCAAGGTCAGTTCTCTCTTCCAGCTTGTGTGCTTGTGTGACTGTTGCCATTTTTGATCTCTGTTTTCTCTGAAGCCCTAGTCTGCTCTGCGTTGTGCACAGCATTCATCAAAGTTGCACAGCTGTTAGAATGTGGTGGGGAAAAATAAATAAATAAGTCTTTCAGCAGTCACCAAGGTCAAGACATGGAGCTGTATGAAATGTTTTTTGCAAATGCACACATAAAGCAATTCTTGTACTTTGGTGGAATGGATTATAGCCCATGCCTTTGCAGGGATGGAGGCTCAAAACATCATCCCTGGCTTTGGCTTCATCATTGCAATTATTGTATCACAAAACTCTGTGGGCCTGGCTCACTGAGAAAAGAAAAAAAAAAACATTGTGAAAATCAATAATATTTTTTAGCTTGTCTCATATTGCCAATATCTCCATTGGTTCCGTCTGCCCTTTCAGTACAAGCACTGACTTAGCTGAAAGCCTTTCACACCATACAAACCTGCAAGAGCTATTTTTTCTATTAAAGAATTCCTCAGTTTGATATAGGCCAGGGGTCGGCAACCTTTTTTGCCTGGAGAGCCACTTTTACCAAATGTATTATTTTTTTAATCTCAGAAGAGCCACATAAAGACGGTTACAAGAAAAAGTTTGGATATTTAACATACAGTTACTTTCATTCAACAGAGGATTTTTAAATAGCCTAGTTTTAATGTGCAAGTAACTTGAAATGTAAAGTGGAATGAACCCATGTAGGCTAAACACCCCCTATTTTTCCAGTGTCCTTTGGTATGCAAAGTAACATCATAGTTAACAACACAACACTCAATTTTCATTGACATGCCATTGGCGAAATTGAACATTAAGCCTACAAGAGATTAGATTTGGTGATGGCCTTGGAGTCTGGCTGGCTCATATTCAGTGAGGTGAAGTTTCATGCAAGAATTGAGGCTGTCACCATTTAAGGGCAACTCCACGCAAAACTGTCATATCCATAACAATACCATGGCATTGTGTTGGCGTTATGGATGTGACAGTTTTGCGCGGAATTGCCCTTAAACGTGAGCGCTGGTTTGTATTTATATTTTTCATATGCGAGAAAGATTTCTCACATGCAAGTGGAACTGAACGTTAACACACCAATACTAACTCGTTGCAGTGTGCGATATATAACTGGCAGTTCATTTCGCGTTATCAGAATCAGTCTTCGGATGGAAACTTTCCCATTTCAGCCTTGTGTTCGCGCTCGCAAGCTGGTCGCTGACGTTTCCTTTTTTACATTTTCCTTATTTAGCCTACAGCAAGCGCACACATCAACAATAACAATTAAAGTGTTCTCGTTGACTGAAATGGAGGGAAATCAGTGATTTTGTTTGATATTGACATGAAACCGCGAATGTAACAATATTGTGCAGCTACGGTTACGGAGTCAAGTGAGGTGGAAAGTTATATAGGCTAAACTCAGATAGACTTACAATATTACATTTTGAAAACAAACGAACTAAAATAAAATACATTTTAATTAAATACTCATTAATTAATTTCAAAAGCTTAGCCCCATCAGAGTGATCAAAGAGCCACATGCCGCGGGTTGCCGACCCCTGATATAGGCCATATGCTACGTCTCCGGCATTGATGGTTGGTGTTTTAATTCAGCAGATACTCTCATTAGGTGCTGTTTGCTCTGTGCAATCAGCAACCTCGGGTCATTGTTCAACATTACCAATTTAAATTGTTTTTTTGCTTTTTTATCTTGCAGTTGCAATTTCACTCTTTGGGAAGCACCGGATAATGAGTTTTCACTTTCGGCCTCTATAGACTTAGTCAGAATAGATCATGTTCAGCCCCAGACGAAATAAATAAATAACTGGAGACAAAGACAAACGCAGAGAGGTCTGTGTGCACATCCCACCAGCCACGAAGATGGCTTCTGCAGAAAATTGTTCTAATGAGAATGCACTGATGTAGAAAAGTGTGACCGAGTCCTCTTCCATTTCTAGTTTGCTGCATTGCTCCTTCAGCCAAGTGGAATATGTGCTGTTTCAGAAGAGTACTGCGACTGTTTGGTCACTAAGTATGTACTAAGAACACACATATGCATTACAGGTGTATGTGTATATGTGAGAGAGGGTACTTCACACAGACACACAGACACACACACAAACACACACATAAGCACACACAATCTTGCTTTCCTTTGATATGTCCTAGAACCCCCCACCCCCCCCCCCCCCCCACACACACACACACACACACACACACCTCGACACACAGGGGGGAAACGACTAATGAAGTCACGATGGTTAAACACCTCCTCATCTAGAAATCGATTAGCGTGGCTTTCCGTAGCCTCTCGCGTGACAACAACAGACCCCTCAAGTTCCAGGGCTGCCAGCGCGTATCGATTGTGCCACCCGCGGTTGTTCCTCAGGCTAGTTAATGTGAGCTGCGCTCTCCTGCTCTTTACTCATCTACTCGCTGCCCCATGCCACAGCTCTCCCCCTAATCACTCGCTGTAATTAAGGAGTGGACGAGACGTGGACGCCGCTCGACCTGAGAGCGAGGCGCTTAATGGGACGCGTGCCAGCCGGATGGGAGCTCATTCCGTACAGGAGTGTCCGCAGTCTGTCACTACGCCAGAAAGAAACTCTCAGGGCTAGTCCACACATACGAAACCAATCTTTTTTCCTCCGTCTTCCCTGAAACCGCATCAAGAATATTTGCGTCCAAACGGATCCATCTCAACACGACACTTCATACCCCAGGCCTATAGGTGGCACTGTTTCTTTACAGAAATTGACCAAAGTTTGTGCTTTACAAACAGACAGAATAGGCTATGACGAAATGGCTAGTGTAAGGAAACCAGAATTGTTTGTCTGGACTGATGGTGAACTGTCAACTGTAGTCAACTGTAAAACTAATAAACTTTATTTTACGGTTTGTGAAGGGTGCAGTCCCGTCCTTTATTTGGCTTACGCAGGTAGGCCTACTAATCACCTTTACTTTCTTTGGTTGTAGGATAGTCCGTGATTCACATTAGTTTTGGCTATCACTGCAATTAGGCTACTAAACGCAAGGCTTACCCAAGTTCTAGGCTATTCTGTCGCCACTTTTATAATATTGCTATAAAACCTTCGTTAGTAACAGTCAATACGTTTGCCTGTATCAAATCGTGCATTTGCATTCAGTGTGCTACCATCGGCTTAACGTGAGTTCTAAGCGTCTTTGTATGCTTATATCTGATTTCACTCGACTGAATGCATGTATATATGTTGTAAGACATGTAAAATAAATGAATGTCACTGGCACTACGCACAAATTAATGTAGCCTAAACTTACACCGCACTTTCCTAATAACTTAAGTTCTCTCGCGTCACTGATAGTAGCTAGAATGCATTAAAAAACACCGGGAAAAAACAGTGTTCAGTCCACCAAGTCATAAGCTATCGGCGCTGCGCAGCACCAGTTGTGATATTTATCTTACGGAGTGTAATCGTAGGTAATGTCATGTATGAAAACTAGTATTGTTAGGCAACACTATAAGTGCAAGTCCAGGGCAGCTGAGGTGTGGCGACGACATCATCGATATGCAAGCAGGATGTGCGGTTTCGCTGTCTAAACGAATTCAAACGGGCTACGGTTTCAGATTTCTCCACTCTGGGACCAGGTTTCAGAAAAGTGCGGTTTCGGGCAGTGCTTTTACAGGATTCGTTTGGACGCTCGGCCAAGACGAAGCAAAACCTCTGTGTTTAACCTAAAAAGCGCCTCCGTGTGGACGGGTCCTCAAACGGTGTGAACTTGTCTCTGCCTCTTGTGGGAAGTTCTTCTGCCTTTGGTTGCAGTCAGAGCACATGGCACTGCCAAAAAAATGGTGATTGTGTTAAGAACTCAAATTGAATGACTTCTCAGCCTCTGAGTAAATCACTGACAGGCTTTGTACATAATGTCTCTGTATATGGCTGTAGATGTACTTATTCAGTGCATGTAGACAGTAATAAACAGATGTCAGAACTGTTCAAAACACCATAATTTTCTCAACTGCAAAAGGTGTTTTCAGTCTTTCCACTTTTGGGGTTGGGTCGACTAACATTTCAGTCTGACATTATGTTCTTTCTGAATGCTTAAGCACGCACACACACACACACACACACACACACACACACACACACACACACACAGACAGACATTAAGCATATTGTGCAGGCTACTGTATATTAAGCCCTTAAAGTAAAATTCAATTTACAGTCATTTGTCTTCCACATGTTTGTGCATATGTAACATAATGAGTTATATAAAAACGTGTAAATGGTTGCACTGCCTCTCAGTAGTATTCAAGCCAGACTTTGGCTGAGAATTCTCTGAGCTGTCACTGCCAGATTTATCTTGTTGAGCCACCTTCCCCTCTGGTCCCTCTCATGGTTCGAATTACGGGGGGTATTGGGGGGGTCCGACCCCCCTACATGAGACTTCTCTCCCAAAAGGGATGAAAATAATAGTTTGGGGGCTACTGAAAAAATGTAATAAAATGTAATGTTATCCAATATTGCATGTAATTAAATGCAATATTACCATCACATGCCAACAATTCCAACAATTCCAAACAATAATCTAATGAAATACGATTTTCAAACCCTCACCCCCATTAGGCTGTACCATTTCTCTGGTACGTTCAGACTGTGTTGTTTGCCATTATATAATACTGACGAATTAAAACAAATGCACAGTGTAGGCTGCTAAAGCCTGATATACGAATGGGTTAACAAACTGGCCATTTGTCTAATATTTCAATGCCTTTGTAACATAGTGATAGCCAACCGTAGAAAAACATTGAGTAGCAAGATCGCTATGGTTTAACCGGAGGTCTCCCTTCCACTCAGCGGCCACGACCATCGCTGCTGCTTAGCTTAAAAATCAGGCCTACAATCACACGCCATAGGAGGAGTTCCATAGATACAGTATACTGACATAGGGAGAGGTTTAATGACGCAATTTATCATGTTGTGCATTAATGTCTTAAAAAGAGGGAATCTGCACTAATATGCAGGGAATTTTGCATGTAGATTAGTGGTTCTCAACATGTTTTAAGCAAATGCCCATACACCCATAATTGCAACGTTACCTGCAGTTTGTTTGAAACGCTACGTGAACATACAGTATAATAATCAATTGGACCTGAAATGTCTTTCCTCGTTGCCATTATTAGAGTTCAGCCTTTCTTAAAAGCGTGTTGCTGCACAAACGTTTTGTGATATCCCAGATAGCAATTTCCTTTGGGCCGGATCCGCATAAAAGCCATTAGATCCGCCTGTAGCGGACATACGGAATCTGACTGTGGGCCAGGTCTGCTCCTGATACAGGTTTCAGCTCTGCTAGCAATGCTGTTTTATCACCGGTTTACAGATTTGTCCCAGGTCCAATTTCCGCAACTCAACTGGAAGTCAGGAGATGCATTTAAAATACAAAACACCGATTTGGCCCAAACCTGTGATAATGGATATGAGCCGAAGGACCATTTTTTCACAGCAGACCCAGGTGGTAATGATATTAATTAAGGTGCTGATTCTGCTAAATTGACCTTTCCCTACTTCATTGTCAACTGGCTGCTAAAGAAAAAAAAAGGTATTTTGGAATGGCACAAATTTAGAAACCATGGGGGTGCACTATGTTCCCATGGCCACTTCATTTCTACAGTAAGGCTGGAAAAGATATAGTTGGCTCAATATTGATCATATGCTCGTTTCATTATTTTTATTATTACCTAGCAGTGGTAAAAGTAGTCAATTGTTGTTTGTGTCAGATCAAACAGTGCTATGAGACAACCCCATATTCTTGCCACGCATGCAGAAGTCCAAGCAGTAACGTTAATCAAGGATCTTTGGTTTGCTCACTGTCAATCTTTTGACATGATTTGCCAGCCTGGACTAGGACAGCCCAACTTTTCAAGGTAGGCTCTGCTTTTCTGCTTTTTATCTCTGTTGGTTTATTCAGAGATAACAATAAGCAAACGAGCGATTGATAACTTTACTGTAAGGTTATACTATTATTTTCCAGCAATATAGGCTAGGCTACTACTGTAGCTTAGCTTGAGCAAAACAGCCATCACAATAACTAGCCTATTTTGGTAACAGCTAACGCCAACAGGATCACTGATGATAAAAAAACGAGTGTAATTGTGACTTAACCTATTTTCAAAAAGGAATAAATGGCTCATGTTTATTTTTTGTTGTTTCAGATTGACCATGGAGATGACTGAGGAAGACAGCCTGAATATGGATAGGAACAGTGGAATTGACACGACTTTAACTTTGTCTGGGATTGCACTTCTACAGCCAGGTTGTTGAATAAAAAAAATAATAAGACACTTATGTGTAAAGTTTTTTTTACCCCCCTTGTGTTTGTAGCCTAGCTTATGTTTATCAGTTGAGCTGTTGGGAAAACGTTACGAATTTTAGCCTGGGTGAACCCGTAAGGAACCTGTTAGCAAATGTGTAGCAAACAGATTTTTCAGGATAATTAGCCCTAATTACCAATCACATTTCACATGTCAAATAAAGCCGGCTGAAGTCTGATAAACGGGTCCGTACCACACACAATAAGCGGACCCGTATTGCATATGATAAACAGACCTGGAACACGTCAGTAACACAGACTACCATACGGAACTGGGCCAGTCTTAGCCCTTATTGGTACCAGATCCGTCAAATGGATCCAGACCAATTTTGGACCCGATGTGCGTTTGGGCGCCGGATCAGGTCCATTATGCAGATCCGTGCCGGACGTTGTGGTAGGTGTGGCCCAGTTCCGTCCCAGTGTATGTTTGCTATCTGGGATAACACCAGGCGCACATTATATGAATTGCCTACTAGGCTACATTATATGAATTGCCTAGGCTAAACAACGTGAAGATTTTTGTTTTCCAACCGTGAACAAGTCATTTTTTTATTTGCTTGATGTTTGGTAGGCTTAGGCTATCCAAGAAAAACGAATCAAATGAACCAAAGGCAGGCCTTGTTTTAAGCTAGGTGAACTTGGCTATTAAACGGGAGACTTTCTGTGGGTCTGTATGCATTTCCATGTTTGCATTGCACTGCTATACCAAAAAATATGTTTTGACTGTGGCGCGCAATTTTACGCACGGGGAGCACCTTGAAACCCAAATTCAACCCTTTCCTGTATATTGTGCTTGCTAGTATGACTAGCTTCTTTTAACGTGTCGGCCAGCCAGCCACGGTCATATGACCTATATTTTGAAGTAGAATTACACAGAGACACAGCACTCAAAAAATCCTTCATAGAAATGCATGGGGTTAGTTTGTAACCGAGTACTGTCGGTACGTAAAAAATGAAAACAAACGGTTTTACATAGCTCGAGTTGCTATTTCCGGCATCTAAATCAGCCAGGCAGCTACAGCCCTACGTTCTGGGGGCCTGTCCGTGAGCACCTATGTTCATGCATCCAGAGTGTAGCGCTGTGGCTGCTTGGCGGCTTTATAGCTGTGTGTGCTCTGAGAACCTGTTTGGCAGTATGTCCATGCAAAACAGACAGCAGCGGTGACCGATCCTCCCACCAGCCCCAAATTAGCTCACAGCCATTTATTTTTGCCTCTCTCCCTCTCCGAGGCATCCCATTGGATACAGGCACAACCCCTTCAATAATTCAGTGTGTTTTCTCTCTCTTCGGTTGCTGTTCATTCATCAGTTTAGATTGTTGTATTCCAACTATATTCCAACTGTATACCAAATATTATGTCCAGGGAAGCATGCTCAGGCTCTGGAGCACTCTGTTAGGGTTAAGTATTTGCTGCATTAATAATAAAAAAAATGGCTTTACTGTTTTTTTCTTTCTTTTCAGAGATATTCAATTGCAGGGGACCCATGATATATGTGTCTCCCAATTGAGGGCTTAGTAATGGCTTTATTAAAAAGCCGAGTTGAAGGTTTGCTTGAGGGCAGACCCTTTTTTCCCTCCTCACTTTTAATAAAGCGCTGGAACTGGGCCAGTCATTTCCTACCCCTAGAGATGAGAGCTAGATATGGAGCATGTTTGCATAGAATCTGTGTACAACGTGTCAGACATCTAACGGACGAGTCCAATCCCATAGTTTTTCACTGAGAGTTAGGGAGACTCATGACTGAGCCGTTTGGTTGTTGTCAGAGTATAAGCTGGACTGTTTGTACTTCAGCACTCCCAAACCGAATATTCATTTAATCATCAGGTGTAGAGAAGGCAGCTGCAATGCAATGTGCACTGCAGTGTTGAAAAGGGTAAATAAATATGAAAGGATGTTTACCCAGACAGATTGTGAGTTCAAACCACACCTCAGGAGAGAGAGAGAGAGAGAGAGAGAGAGAGAGGAAAAAAAGAAATCATGTTATGTGCTGATAGCTTCAATTATAAGAAATGGTACAACAGGTAAGTAAACACGTTGCAGTAGTTCATAAACAAGACACAAATCAAACTGTCTGTTGTATTCAAAGAAAAGGAAGCAGATATGTTAATGTCAGTGGTTTGGCAAAAAAAAAAAAATGCATTTTCGTTAAAGCTATGACTACAACTTCTTTGAATTGCCTAAATGTACCTTGCAAATGGCTGAGATCTTTAGTAAGATGACATTCTACCCCTTATTTGATGATTTAATAGTATTTTCCTCCCTTGCTGTGAATCTTCTACAGTGACATTTAACAGGCAGTCAGCTTGGTAAGTGACTAGTTCTCCACGGTCTGTCAAATACTCTTTGTCGTTTATGTGGAGGGGAGAAAAGGAATAAATGATGAGATTGTCAGAGAGAAGGACAGAGACTCTTCTTTTCATTTGACTATTACACACACTAACCCCCACCACACGCTAGTCTGGGGTTGTGGTGCCTAGAATTGCCTGGCATGTTTTGTTAATTGAGACGTTGATTCCTTGAGGCTTCAATTACTCACAAAAAACCCATCCTCACTGCTTTCTCTCCCCCTTTTATCCTCGCTCTCTCTCCTTCTCTCCCCCTCTCTCCATCTCTCTCTCTCTCTCTCTCTCCTTCTCTCCCTCTCTCTCCATCTCTCTCTCTCTCTCTCTCTCACTCACTCATCCTCACTTGAAGGCAAATGGAGCTTCTTTTTTCCATATGGAAATCCTCCACCCTTGTCAGGTTCCGGCAGAGCCAGCTTTCTCTCTGAGTCAGCATGATTTGGCGTCTCCCTATGGGTGCAGCTGAGCTCAGATCCGTCTCACTGATGATACCCTTCTGTCTTTCTTTAGCTCCGAGCTTCACTCACTGGAAAAGAGAATCAGTCTCGGGCCATTCACCATCAGTCATACTAATGTCATATCTGTATTAACTAAGTGGGCATTTGTTATTATTATTTTGCTGAATACAATTTGTGTCATCTAGATTCACTGGAATTAAAAATGCTGTGTTCTGAAGCTTTAAGACTTTGGGCATAAGGGGGATGTTAAGACACAATGTTTGGCTTTCTAGTCACCCACTGTAATTAGTGGAAAAGTGGAAAATTGTTTACTTGTTTGCTTCTGCAGTGTGTCATAAACTACTACTTCATCACCTCTTTGATTTCCATGCCAACTCATTGTGAAATAGTGGACAGTAATCAGTCCAGAAAATGTCCATTTGTTGGCATAAGTAATGTCATCTCCACATGAAAGAAGCCAGTCATGCACAGCTCATAAACTCTTCCTCAAAATAGTACTAAAGTGAAGAATTAGGCCGGTAAAGTATTGTGCTAGTGAGATGCAGCTCCAAGCGTCTCCATCACTCTCTAATGAGGGCTCTCCCTCCACTTGCTCACAAAACACCTCCATCTGGACCAGCCTGAGAGGGGTTTGTCATTGTCTGATTAAGCACCTGGGAGCTTGTGTGGGTGCCTCTGACCGATTTTTTTTTTTTTTTTTTTTTTTTTTGACCAACTCTGGAACAAGCTAATTGCGCCAACCGAGAGTCATAAATCTGCGGGCTGGATTGGTAAAGACAGACGAGGGGTGGCATTGAGTGATGCTCTTTAGTTCTACTGCAGCTGATGAAACTAGCTGATTGATAGTGTCAGCAAACCCATTAGGAGACACTTTGTAGGAGCAGGCTTGTCCAGTCTGGTACAATATGCTGGAAGTTAACGTTTTAAAAGTCATTATCACAGTGGTCATAAAATTTAACTGCGCGCAATTACACTGTTTTTTTTTTTCTTTTGCATTTTATATCAAAATGGCACATGCACAAAACCAGACAATTGCCTTTTATCTTTGGATTTGAATGAGGATTTAAGGATGGCTTTAATGGATGGATGACTTCAGCCCATGATTTAATAAGTATTGAACTTTTTTATTGTATACAGTTAAAAGTGAGAGAAAAGAGACCGTATGGTTCTGTAATTGAGACTAATTTATTTAGATTTCATTTGCCTGGACCGACAATTGAGGACTTCCAATATTTTTATTATCCAATATATTTAACATCTGAATCTGCAGTCTCTGCTCTGAGGATTTCCATGTATCTTTATGCATTTATTCAGTTTGAAGGAAACATCTGCAATACATAGTTTCTTTGTTTGAAATAACTTTTCTGCTATTTAATTTTCTAACTCCACAAACATGACTCAGAAACTTTTACCTTCCTTTGTTGTATTACTTTCATCCCAGCCCTCCTTGAATATAACATTTTTGTCTGAATATTGCAGCTTTTTTGCTCGGGGTGATGCTAAGCAATAATATTGACTTCAGTTTTTAGAGGCGTGCTGTTCCCTGGATTCCCCACAATGCTTGCACAGCTTTTTGTACACTGCAAAGCAATGTGAATTGCCACCCTCTCACACCAGGAGATTAACAAAAGCTGACACAACTTGCCCAGGTATGACGAAGAGACGTGGATGTCGTTAGTTTCACCGTTTCCGAAGAGGCTTACATCTCCCCGGCCCCCTCTCTTCCAGCTCGTCACGCTTCTTCAGGAGATTCTGAACTGCTCCCTGAAGTGGGCCCCTACTCAGAGCACCTGTGATGTAATCCCCTGAACTACCCGATAAGGAGACTCGAAACGTCGCCTACCATCCTGTGGAGAGTGACTCACTGACAACATCTGCATTAATCACCATACTGAATCTCAGTGTACCGGATTATACTTAGACCGTATCAATCGCCTTAAAAACCACACGCTCAATGCTATTATTCAATGGCTGTACCATAAAAACGCATGTTTATATGCAGGTAAAACATTTGAGACGCATTCAGAGAAAACATTATTGGTTATTTTTGGTGAGGATCAATTTTTTTTCTGTGTCGAAAGCTGTGAAACAGTTGTTTCAGTGTAAATTTTTCTTTAGGATTCTGTTTCCTCAGTTTGTTTTGTCAGCATTTAGTTCTTTGATTCTCAGCAGGGAGGCTGATGTTATTCAGCGTTTTTCTGTGGCTAAAATGTTGAAGGCAGTATTTCATACAGGGGAAATCTATCCCCACTGACTGTCAACAGGCCACAGGCTCTTCCTGTGCTTTGTGAACCATGAGCAGCACTTGATTTCATTAGATCAATCTTATTCTGAAGCTTTTCACAGCGCCAAAATCCAATGCCCAAAATTCCTAACCAAGAACACTGTCCTTGATTTGTTATTTATTTACTTATTTATTATTGGTTGTCAGGGTTAAAATCATCAGTTTGGTTGTCAGAGTAAAATATCTGACAAAAAATTGTCAAGTGTGTGTGTGTGTGTTGGGGGAGGGGGGGCAGATTTACAATTCCTTTCCAAGGCTGACTGTGGGAGTTTACAGTCAGAAGAAGTGTTGTGTTTGTCGAGACTAAACTGCACATCATCTTTGATAATGTGTTGCCAGTACGGTGAAAATAACACCAGAGTTCAGAATGCCACCACAGCACTGATGACATTACGGAAGGGTCTGCTTTTTTCCCTGCTAGCACATTGTTCTGACATCTCTGTCTGCTTCAGTGTGATAGTCTGTGGATATGTCTGTGTCAGTCTCTCAGATACATTCTTGCTTTGTGGAGATAAAGATACCTCCTGGTCTGAACCTTGGTGCTTTTGGTATGTTCAACCCATTACAGTACACACTGCTGCAAGGCTGTAAGTGTGAATGCCGCTGATGTGAAAAGCACCATGCAACGATGGCCGTGCACATACCAGACAGACAGAGGATTAGTCCGGTGGACAGCCAATAGAGCCCCATTGTGGACCCGGAAATGTTGAGTACACCAAAGTTTTATGATGGAAATATATAGTATGGGATCTCAGCATGCAGAAACTGCCGGATGCTAATTTGCATATGTTGGGCAATTTGTGTAATTGAGCAAATTAGCATAAATTAGCATAATCGCCTATATTGATCATATTATAAGAGCTGCTTGGCCAAAATGGTCAATGATAGTATGTTTGAAGGGGTTACTGGAGATGCTGAGTCCATATCTGACATTTTCAAGATTCAAAATCACTATTTTAACTTGGTTTGGTCACGTTTTTACTCTCATTAAGCTGATTTTGCTGATTTTTTTGGTCCAATTTAGACAGATTTTTGGAGGATAGGGCTGTAGCGATATACAGTAGGGCTGTAACGATACACCAACCTAACAATTCCATTCGTATCATAATTTTTGACCGTTGACCCACGGTTTGATACGAACCTCGATTTTTTTGGAGGGGTCGGGCTAGACATTTCAATAGCCTACCTTAGAACACCAGAGGATTACAATATAATATATCTGTATTATTTCATATCCTGATATTAAAAGAGAGAATACTGAATGTCTGATATTTATGACAGCACACTTTATGCAGATTAGCCTATAGCTTAGGCCTACTATTTCTAGTACAACTCTACCACATTCAGCTGTCTGGTTGAAGCCTGGAAATATTGTACACAAAGAAGCATAGTTGGCTATCTTATCATAGTCTACTGATTGGACTGTTAAGTTTCCTCATGTGTGTTTAAGGTAATACTCTTCTCGTAGGGACAAGCCCTTTTGGGAAACATTGGTATTGAGATGATCACTCAACTTGAATGCAAGAGCTTTAACAAATATGTGCAGCATGCTAATGATGCTAAGCAGATTTAATAGTGTAATGATTGATGAGACAGCGTTGTCGAATCAAAAGCTTTATTAAAGGTCGGGAGCAGGGACATTGGCACAGAACATAGCACACGCCAGGGAAGTCAAGAACACTCACACCTTACACACATAGGGTTGGACGCAGCCAATACAGGCACAAGCACACATAATAACAACCCCAAAGTTCTCCCAGAATCCCCAGCTCGAAACATTGTGGGAATCTCAAGCACAGTCCAGCACGCTGACGTTGCACAGCTCCCCCAACAAGCCATTGCCGTCCTCGGCACATTCAGTCCAGCAAAGTCTCTGGCACTGCCACACGGCAGGTGGGGTGCACACACCCTAAGAGCCCTACTCACCCAGGGGAACCACAACCACCAGCAGCCCAATGCGGGTAGTGCTGGCAGTCACCTGGCCTGTCGCCCGGCTAGATCCGAGCTCCCCTTCAGAGAATGCCCTCAGGTCGCACTTTCGCAGTGTGCACCACCACAGCGTTCCTCCAACACCTGGCGGGGCCTAGCCTCCACTGGCACAGACTCCCCACCACTGAACACCCTAACTGGCACCGCACCTCCAACGCTCTGCTCCGTCGTCTCGCCAGTCGAGGCAGCAGACTCCAGCTCCATCGTAGCCGGACCACGATGCGCAATCCTCTGCTGCCTCGTCGCATAGCGGTCCTTCGGCCACTCCACTCCGCCACGGTTGCGCCAAGGCCTAGACCTTCTCTCTGGCTCGTGCCATCGGATTTCACACAACAAACTTTTTTCCCCTTATTTTTCTAAAGAGCGCCGGCGAACAGGCCAACAAGAACAGGCACCCGCACAGCACGGTGCCTCCCACACGCACCCAAAGGCTTAGAGTTCCGTTTTTCAGAGGGCCCTTCCGCCGGAGCTGCCCAACCGTCGTGCCTCAAACGGCTCCGCCAACCGTCCATCCTCAAGGCACCACCTCCTTGCCCGCTCCACCTCTGCTCTGCTCGCGAGACTGGGGCCACCGCCAACTCCGACCTAAAGCTGCGTGGCGGGGCCAGGGGCTCAAGGTCTTCTCACGGTGAAGTCCGCGCCCAGGTCGGCGTCACCACCTCATCTTCCAAGGCCGCTCTCCCGGTCGCGTGAAGCCCTTCTCCACCGTGTCCACTGCATCGAGATCCTCTTCAGGCTAGCACTCCTCCCGTAGCCAGGCCCAGGCGACGGCTGGTCTCCTCCCCCGGCCTCTACTGAAGGCCTCTGTAAGCTTTTTAGTACCCCTTACAAGGGTTATCTTTGGATCCTTTTGCTTGGGCCTCCACCTAGCGGTGAGCATGGACGGATTATGAACTTTCGGGCCCCTGGGCCCAGATGTGTTAAGGGCCCCCCACTAATTGTCGCATGTGGAAGGGGGGTTTGGGGGTCCTTCCTCAGAAATGTTTTAATTTGTTTGATGTGATTTCCTGTATACTGATGGACTAAATTCAATCAGATTCATACACCATACATCCTGATGTGTTGATATTGAGGCAATGATTTCATGCAAAGGCTTGGGCTTCAGGGCCCCCTGACCCTGGGCCCGGTAGCCCCGTGCAGTAATCCATCCCTGGCGGTGAGGCTTCCCACTCCCGGCTCCTCCAGCACTGAAGACACTGTCTCCTACAGAACGCAACTTACTCCTCCATGGAAAACGTGCCCATCTACAGGTGCTGCTTTGGAAATCCACCGGCTGTGGATATCACCGCGTTTGAATGGAGTAAGAAGACAGGTATAAAGAAAGGAGAGGAACTCGCCCCCCTCGATTCAAGTCGTGTTGCTCCTGCTGATTTGTTAGATGTTATCAGCAGTAACTGCAAAGCTGGGTTAAAACATCTGGAAAGTGCAGCTGTGCAGCCGTAGGCCTGGCCTGTACTAATTATTGTTTCTGCAAAGGCCCCCATGTTGCAATATATATATATACACAGCTAAAAAAGCAGAAGGACAGGGATGAAGAGTCTGGAGAAGATGGCGACAGGACAACGGATGAGGACAGGAGGAGTAGTAGAGGCTAGTTCTTCCCTTTGTTACTCAATTGTGAGTCACAGCAGAGGGCCAGTGAATAGCTATTTCCAAAATTATTGTGGAATTCAGAAATAACTTGAAATTATTCCTGAACACTGAACATTTTTATCCTTCAAAAATCCGTCTAAATCGCCCCCCAAAAACTCAGCAAAATCAGCTTAATGAGAGTAAGAACGTGATCAAACCAATGTTTAAATAGTGATTTTGAGTCTTGAAAATGTCAGATATGGACTCAGCATCTCCAGTAACCCCTAAAAACATACTAACATTGTTCATTTTGGCCAAGCAGCTCCTATAATATGATCAATATAGGTAATTATGCTAATTTATGCTAATTAGCTTAATTACACAAATTGCCCAACATATGCAAATTAGCATCCGGCAGTTTTTGCATGCTGGCAACCCATACTATATATTTCTATCATAAAACTTTGGTGTACTCAACATTTCCGGGTTCACCTTTCTGTCAACTAGACTATATGGATAGTGTGGGAGTATGTTACTTGTAACCATGTCTGAATTTACCATTTTAAAATATGCATTTTTTTTTTTTTACCAAAATTAGACGACACATCGTAACAATATAAATATTCCAAAGGATGCATTTTTGCCAAGACACATTGTTGAAATCTTCAAAGATGCCTCATAATCAGATTGATGATTGTTTTTTATATCCATAACATGATGGGTAAGCTGCCACTACAGTGAATAGTGGACAACTGCAGGGCAAATTATTCTCACCTCTCCCTGATACCTGCTATTAATGGAGACATGCATCTGGAAAAGGCAGGCTAATGATCAATCATCTTATACATTCTGTCAGCCTGTTCTGTACTCATCCATTGCGATAGAGATGGAGCTCATTGTGATGGAGAAGCCATTAAGATCATTGACTTTCTCCCCGACAACTGGGCAGATGAAGTATAAGTATATATACTTTATAAAAGTACTTTTATATACTTTTACTATTAGAAGAGGCTAGCAGGAAGTGTCCATTAATGAGCAGAGAGTAATTATCACGGCTACCTGACGAGGGGCAGTAGGTGCTCTGGAGACTCATTTACTATGCATGAAATTGATATATAACATTCGCTTACCGACAGCCAATCAGGTATCTCCCCTCCATCCATTGATGCGCGACATAAAAAAATTGTTGCTGCGCCCAACAGGATTTTAACGCTCTTTGAACAAGTGCCCGCTTGCCTAAGTTGATGTGTGTATTTTTTAGAAAACATCTTGTATATTTATGACAGTGGCTGAGCCAGGGATATTTTCATGTTGAATATTTGCTTGCTTGCTTGTTTTCATCCAAACACCAACTCTGAACACATTTAGAAAATGCTACAAGAAAGAGTCCCCATTCAGCATGTACATGGCCCCCAAAATCAACCCTAAATGGTCGATTTTAAAGGGTACCCAAGGGTGACTGTGACATTCTTTACAGAAAGCACTTCAAGAGGCTTATTGTTCTATGGATATTTCAAGGGGAAAAGATCATCCTAAATCTGTTTTATGTATTTAAGATGGACTTTTGTACAAATGTGCGATTGTTCTAAAACGATGCTAAATCCGCCGCGTTATTTACAGTTGCCGAGCATTACACAGCGTCTAATCTACTTCCGCTGAGCATCTGGTCATTGTCATACGATAGTCTAAAGTGGTTTTTTGGGTCTCTTTTCCATGCCACAAAGGGCTTAATTTAAGCAGTTAAAAGATACATAATCTTTTAAGTGTGTTGCACAAGTCCATTATGGCTCCCATGGCCCAATCACTATTTAGTATGCGCATACATGCACGCTCACACACACACACACACACACACACACACACACACACACACACACACACACACACTTGCTTGTCTGAAGTGTATTTGACTGCCAAAGCCAGCTGACCCAGAAAAAAGTGCTATTATGCTAAGCCATCTTTAACCTCCCCATGAGGAGAAAGTGGCCGCCGGCTTGTCCTCTCTCTCCTCTTTCAAGGTTTTCCTGCCGCTACGCTACGCCGGGGGTTTCTGGGGGACCAGCTGGAGAAAGTGCTGCAAAAGAACAATAAGGGCTAAGGGATTAGGATCATTAAGGGAATAAAGCTTAGTTAGTGGAAATGGTGCGAGTGAAAGGACAGTGACCTAGACGCCAGACGTGACTTTTATTGCATGTCTTCTCTTAATGTGCAAGGGTTTTATTTTTCAGCATGCTACATATTAGGAGACCCCCGCATAGATGTATTGGTGGTGCATGGAGATTACTTGCAGCTTTCTGTGCACAGATAATTATCAGTTAAACAAATAAACAACAAGCAAATAAAATAAGTAAATAAAGACAGAATAAGGCTGTTCACACATGGATAGGCGTTTTATGCAGCCCCAGTGCATGCATGGCTTCTCTTTACAGGACTCTGGAAAATGGCATCAGTCCTACCTGAATCTCTATCTCCACCTTGGCTCTTGATGTCATTACACGATCTGGTTATTGTTGTTGTCACGGCCCTTGTTATAAATCGCGTAGAGTGTCACTGATGGAGGCAGAGATGTAATATGAAGAATTTATGGACAGAGTCAAGTAGGAGATTACCTCACCACACCTGAGTTGGGAGATGAGTGATTGTCAAACAGTAGTCAAGCTGTCTCTTCTCCCCTCTGTTTGTCCTTGTCTGTCTCACTCAATCCCTCAGTCTGTCATCCTAACCCCCCCCACCACACACACACACACACACACACCCGTCTCTCTCTCGGCTGCTCCCCCGACACACGCACACTCAGGCACACACACACAGAAGGAGAGGGAGAGAGAGATGAGAGAGAGACAGTGACACACACACACACGCACACACACACACACTCCCCAACCCTCCCTTCACTCACACATCCATTCACACAGTTTATCAGACACAGAGCACTTTAGGCTTCATCTGGAGTGTGAAGACTCGGAACATGAACTCTGGAGGTCATACAGGTCACGCAGCGACGACCCAGTGGACAGAATCAGGGTTCGCCGTCTGCTCTTGTGTTATTGTGAAAAGCTCTTGCAACACCACAGCCAGAGACAGACTGAAGAGGCAGTGGAAGCTCACTGTATGAGATCACTTCATATAAGCGTTGTGTTTTTATCACATAATGGGGTTAAAATAAAAGTTGTGCTCCAGCTGTTGCCTTGTTTTCTGTCAGAAATACCCTATTTCACAGTGTACACAGGTTATCCCTATAACATACTAAATTCTGTTTTGCAAACAGTGTTTGTGATATTCATTGATAGCAGTATTAGATGATGTGAGACATGGTGCCTGCCTGTTTTCCCATAAACATAGCATACGGTGTGCCAGAACAACAGGAGGAACTCAAGGCTTTCAGGCTTTCGCTCTCTGGAGTCGCTCCAAGTAAACACTAAAAAAGAGATGAGTATAACTGTGCAGGGCTAAGATCACTGAAACAACCTGAGGCTATGAAATATGAGGGCTTTCAAAATCGCTGTCCTGATGGGGCTCTTTAAATAATTTAAACCTCAATTTCCCAGTGACCTGTCCTCTATTTTACTCAGTGCGGACAATAGAGGTGGTGCAATGGTCCAGCAATCCTGCGGGGAAATCCTCCATATCTGTGTATGTCTGCGTGAAGCACTTAGCCTGGCCTAGGGTTGCCAGAGTGCAGTCTATGAATACCAACCGTGACAGTCTGCACGTTTCACCATGCATTACAATACACCAATGATTATGCCATCGTGCCAATAGCATTACAGCAACAGGAAACAAAAGGTGGTGCATGAATATACAGGAGTAAAAGGGTTCAGATGTAGGGAGTGGGATTGCAGGTCACACACTGAACATTATCCGCCCGACCCACACACACACACACACACCTCAGCCTGTTTTATCAAGAATCCAGCAGGAGCTTTTGAAGCTTTGGCTGTACAGGGGGAGCATGAAAGGGAGAGGTCGAGTGGCACGCTCGGAGCCTCGGAGCAGAGAGAGGCTCAGATGGCGCTGGCCGAGGCTTTCTGCAGCCTCCTGCAGCTGGGGCCGGGCCGTTATCAGCGCCAGACAGGTGCGCCTGCGTGCCAGACGTCACCCTGCTGCTGCCACATGACCTTGGGCATGCTGTAGGCCAGCACAGGAGAGCCGCCACCACCACCACCACCACCACCCCGGCCTCCTGCAGGTGCCAGGCATGGTGGCAGACCTGCCATATCACACCTACTATACAGTGAATCCAGCTTGTTAACATCAAGGACATCAATCAGCTGGTTTGCATGGAAGGTGTATTTAGCTTTCAAAACAAAAAAAACATCTAGAAATCTTTAGTCATCTTGTTTTAATGTGTTCATTACACATGTGTATAACATGTTAATTATGTTACATATTCATTACATTACATTACATGTTTACAATGTTAGAAGGCTTTGAATTTCCCTCTCATCTGTATGCTCTCTGTGTATGATATGTGCTTTTATTGAATACAAAAGAAAAAGCATAATCACAAAAAAAGAGAGGGTTTTTCATTTTAGGTCTAAGGATTCATAATCTTCTATGGCATTTTAACATAGCAACTGTTTGATCAGTGTTTCTGCTCAAGACTTACTGAGGTCTTTTTAGTTTCAGTATACAGTACGTATGCATCCTTCCTTCAGAGCAAGCCAGAGGACTGGCCATTCCTGACCTCACTGACCGCTTGTCAGGGTCTGTGGTGGAGCTGACAGTATATACTCAGAGGAACAAAGCGCTTAAGGATTACCTGACGGAGCGACCACAGTTCGTCAGACTGAAGAACTGTCTCTCTGACACTGTGATCAGCAGCACCGGAGCGCCACAGGGAACTGTGCTCTCTCCAGTCCTGTTCACCTTGTACACATCTGACTTCTGCTACAACACTGAGTCATGCCACATGCAGAAGTTTTCTGATGATACTTCAATTGTGGGGTGTATCAGGAACGGGCAAGAGGAGGAGTATAGAAGCCTGGTGGAGGACTTTGTGCAATGGTGCAAACTCAATCATCTCCAAATCAACACTTCAAAGACCAAGGAGATGGTGGTGGATTTCCGCAGGTCTAAGCCCACTCTGCTACCAGTCTCCATTGATGGGGTCAATGTCGAGGTGGTAAGCACCTACAAGTACCTGGGTCTCCACCTGGACAATAAACTGGACTGGTCAGCCAACAGTGACGCACTCTACAAGAAAGGGCAGAGCAGGCTGTACTTCCTGAGGAGGCTGCATTCCTTCAATGTGTGCAGCAAACTCCTCAGGATGTTCTACCAGTCTGTTGTTGCCAGCGTCCTCTTCTATGCAGTGGTATGTTGGGGAGGAAGCACAAAGAAGAAGGATGCGGGGCGACTTGACAGGCTGGTAAGGAAAGCTGGCTCTGTAGTGGGAGCTGAACTGGAGTGCATCACTTCAATATCTGACAAAGGGACCCTGAACAAACTGATCAACATCTTGGACAATGAGTGTCATCCACTCCACAGCACTATTGTTAAGCAGAAGAGCCTGATCAGCTGGAGACTTCGCTCACTGCCTTGCACAACAGACAGACTGAGGAAGTCATTCATCCCCAGGGCCATTGAACTGTTCAATGCATCACTTAAGGGAAGAGGAGAAATAGACTTCTCTGCATAGTCTGTCTGCCTCTTCACCCCCTCCATGTCTGTCCACTAGCCACTTTACCATTGTCTTCTGCCTCATTGTTTGCATGCTTTATTAGCACATATGCACAACCCCTCCCTCCATGCTACAGCTGAACTGTGACCACACTTATACCTTTCTTAATATAGTTACCGGTATTTATACATAGATATACTGTATAGACTTTATTCTTGCACTGTTGCAACTCGTTTGACTTACTCATTTGCACCATCACCATGACACTCATTCACAAAGAGCACCTTACCTTACCTTATGCACAGAGGACCACAGGCTTAGTCCCTGCTTCAGTCATTGCAAGCGCACCTGACTGATTAATCTATGTGGATACTGTTTTTTAGAATTGATTTAGATTACGTTTTTTTTTTATATACTATATACTTTTAATTACTTTTTCTGCTGTTGAAGTGAATGTGTGTGTGTTATGTTGTCTGTATGCTACTGTGACCTTGAATTTCCCCTAGGGATCAATAAAGTATCTATCTATCTATCTATCTATCTATCTATCTATCTATCTATCTATCTATCTATCTATTTAAAGGAAACGCACAACACTCCTGGGAAAAGAGAGATGAAATTTGGACAACTCTGCCTACAATGCTGGTCGCATGCTTCTTTATAATAGTCGTGTTACCATTTAAGACTATTAGGTGCAGTGTACTAAATGGAATAACAGAACATGCTGTTCATGTCTAAATCTAGTTTTGGCATTGCTATGTAAATACAGTCTGATGTACAGTCATAAATGATTAAAGTGTTTTATGGTGTGCTTAATACAAACAATATACTGTAAATTGTTAATGTAATTTATTGTAAATGTGAATGTAAATTAAATACTGTAAAAAAACAAATTGTTTCAGATCCTTTAACCAATCGGATTGACAAGCGTTTCTAAGGATCTGATGCTGAAGTAGCTGTGAGATCACTTCAGAGACTGCCATGCTGTGACAGACGGCCTCTCTTCCGGTGCTTGACCCCTGCGTGGCTCTGGAAGTCACACTTGCCCGTGTGTGTGAGTGTGTTCCCCTGGACATTTGAAGGAGGCCTATCTCCGTGTGTAAATCATGACAAGCATTCACTCCACCCATCTCCAGATCAATCTCGGCCCCAAGCACAGCGTCTCCGTGGCGACTGTGCCACTTCAGAGCTGCGCCTCGGCCCTGGGAGGGGCACTCGTAGAGGCGCAGTCACAGGGACATCCCCCTGGGCCTCCCCCCTCAAGAGGGTAATTCTCATGCCTTATTAAACACTGAATGTGTGGCGCAAAAATGCCAGGGACTCATCCTTAGAGATGAGGAGGGCCCAAATCTGACAAGCAGTTGTGTTAGCAGCGCTAATAAGAGGGAACAGAGGAATGGAATTTCTTCTGATTCCGTATTCCGTTTGATTAGAGACGGTTATGGACTGAGACAACCAGTACTTGATTAAACGTTGATGGGTGCTGAAAAATGCTGAATATAATGAATATTTGAACACTCCTGGAAAGAGGGTGGGAAGTGCAGGCCAGAGAGAGAGAGAGAGAGAGAGAAATGCACATCTCATTGTTATATAGATATGACACTAGAGGCTTCTTCCCAGTGGTTGGGCAGGCTTGCTTTCAGTGAGGTGCAACAAGACATGTGTACCGGTACATGGTGGGTATGGAAGGAAGGAGAGAATGTTCCATGAGATGTACCTGAAAGTTCCTTAAGGTGATCCTCTGACAGTTTACAAACTGTAAAAGTGCTGGAGAAGAACGCAGCAATTCAGCGCAATCTGCCTTCTGTCTCGCTGTAAACTTTTTCACCTTGCCCATGTCCAATCAGAGCCACTGACAGCAAACCAGGCTGTGGGTCATTGCCCTTCCTCCTCAATCAGAACAGCAGACATGCAGCAAACTCACAGACAGACAGCGTCATACGATAGAGGGAGCACCAAAGCGAGAGGTAGAGAGAGAGAGAGGGAGAGAGCGAAACAGAGAGAAAGAGAGAAAAAGAGAGAGAGGCAGGCAGCTGTATAGGCCTCGGGATTGAAGCTCCTATCTCGTCAGAGCAGCTGGGAGTCAGGTCACCGGAATCCGCCTGAGCCAGTAAATATAGCAAACAGCGCGAGCGCATTCTCCTGTCTGCCAAACCAGATTAAATGAGAAATAAATCACCTTCATACCGGTGCCATACAGCAAGTACAGTAGTGCCTCTCACACACACACACACACACACACTTTCTCTCTCTTTCTCTCTCTTCCCCTCTCTCTCTCTCTCTCCTGTTTGTCTCATTGCTCTGGCTATCCTCTGTCTCTAGTATTTTGAAAGATAAGAATGCAATAAAATTTAAGAAAACAAGATTGTTCTATGATTGTGGGACAGCCAGAATTGGAGGCTTTCTATATTTCCATAGTTCATATTATTGAGGATTCAGTATAGATTGGGTTTATGCCCATTGCACACTAATGTGCTCTTACTATTGCGTAACACCATGTGCCTTGTACTTGAGTTACCTTAACCTCAGCTAAAAGTTTTTAGTTAAAAGTTTTTTTCACTCAAAGTTGGTAAATTCTGTAAAGTTCAAAAAGATAAAAACTTGCATATCATCATATGGACAACTATTTACTGTACATATAATTGGTATCATGAAGCCAGTAACAAACACACAAACAAACAGACATACTAGAAGAATCCCATTGGAGGATTTAACTAAAACAGTAATTGGTAAAAAATTGGACATTCCCTTAAACAATGAGCTCATAGTGGCACCCGTGCCATGTTTGGCAAACAAACTGAGTCTTTGTGCAGATAAATCCTCTTGTTTTTACATTCTGTGGCATTGTTCTCTGAAAAATAAATCCAATGTGAACTATGCGTGCATGGAAAAGCTGCTTGTTGTGAGTGATCATGCTGTATGAAGATAAGCAAGATGCTGTTCGAGAGTGTAAAACAACAATCGGATGTGTAATTGGTTTTGCATTTCTTGACAAAAAAAAGAAACAGAAATGTCTTGTGGAATAAGCAAGCTATGCATGATTGTCCCAAATAAACCCTTTCCTCTTAAATTATGACTGAAAAAACTGTTTGTTTACGATGTATCATTAATAGGGAACTATTGCATAAAACCGATAACACTTTACCGCTCAAATTGTTGATAATGATTAGCTAATTTAATGTTTAGATAATTGATTAGCTGTCACTCCATGAGCATGAATGCCAATTTATTCAAAACATGTAATTGTAAACAAATCTAAAGTTATCCAGCCTACACATATTTATCAACTCCACAACTCAATCATGTTTGCTTTTTCCAATAATATTTCAGTTTTGCTGAGGCAGCGGAATGTGGTATCTTAGAGGTACTATTTGCCAGTTTAACGTAATGTTGGAAACTGACATCACAGCCACATGGCTTCAGAGACCACCAACAGGTAGACCATTATTAGATGTGATTTCATTTTTACACATACCATTTGCCAGGGACACCTTTCACATGCTCAGATAGCGGCCCTCCATTTTAAATGTCAAGGTTCCTTTAGACTGCTTTATGTTATGCCATTATGATGGCCTTGTGCAATGTATTGAATTGTAGGCCTACTGGGTGCCAATAGAAAACTAGTGAAACAGGGTTGAGAGTCAGATGCTTAATGTATGCCGAATGTACATGCAAGCTTCATTTGGAACTGCCTCATATGATAAAATGCAGAACTAGAAGTGAATGCAGTGTTGCCTCGACCTTCACATTTGAAGGCTTCGCATAAAAAAAGGGTTCTGAATTCCATCCCTCTTTGATCTGTCACAAATCCTTCTCTGTTCAATAAACTGAAGGTAAATATGACACAAATATGACATCTTGTTGTTACCATGCAATATCACACACATTCGTTTCCCACTGATGTCTTTTACATTATTTGGTTTAACAAGCCAGAAAATGATTTCTAATCCACTGGGTGGGAGTAAGGTTTAGCTTTGAGTCGAGGTATTCCTGCAGTGTGTGGGACGGATAGTTAGTGAATTCACCATGGACTGACCCTCTTATAAATTATGCATTACCAAATTAGATTTAGAAAATTGCTTTTGGGAGTGAGTTCTTTATCTGTGTTCATGGATGGATAGAATTACTGTATGAGGGACAAGCAGACTAAGCTGCAACAGCAACTGATAAAATGAGAGAAATGTATTTAATGTAAACAGGGAAGTTAAAGTAGATAATCATATTGATATTACTGTAGATACAGAGTTTACCTGCATTGCAAGCCAAACTAATGTAGCTTAGTTGTATGATTGTTATCAGCTTATGATGAGATATGTTGAAGTTTCATGACAGAAAAAACAGAATACTTTGTGTGGCATGACAACTTAACACAACTAAGCACAAATCTCTGTGGTTTTATTTACAAAGAGATTAGAGAAATCAAACGATCTCCAAACTAACCAAATAACAGATTAATTCACTAAAGAAGTGAAAAAAATACCTGCCGTAGCCAGAGGCACAACGAGGCTCATTAACTGGAGTGTATTCAGCATTACAACCTGATGAAATGTTCTATCTGGGCGCAACAAAAGAAGGAGGAGCTGTCTTTGCTACCTGTCCATATGTGAAGATCAGAATAAGTGGCATACAGTACGCGCGCCTCACTTCCTCGCCCATAAGCCTTTGAAGCTGTACGGAAGCTGGTTGTCAGATCAAGAGGGAGCTCGTGGAGTCAACTCTTAACTAAGACAGACTGAGCACTCCGTGAAATCAGGAGGGGTGCCAAGACATCCTCCTCCCTTTCGTTTCACCTCTCTTGCTCTCTCATTTCACCTCTCTCACACACACACACACACTTTATCACTCTCTCCAATCCTCTCTCAAACACCCCCAACTCTCTCTTTTCTGCTTACTTCCCCTTTCTCTCTCTCTGCCTCTTTCATATACAGTCTCTCTCTCTCTTTGTCTCTTTCTCTCTCTGCCTCTCTAATACACAGTCTCTCCCTCTCCGTGTGTGTCTCTCAATCTTTCTCTCTCTGCCTCTCTCATACACAGTCTTTCTCTCTCTCTCTGTGTGTGATCTGGCCTGTATTACTGGGAGCCATTAGGGGCCGATGGTAGTACTATTGAGCACAAGCACTGTAAGTCAGGCCCATTTCTAATTGCTCTGCCTTATTTGTGGCTCTAATTGCTTCTCCTGGGATGCTGATATAACCTCCCTTACACTTTGAAGAGGCTGTGGGTGGGTTTTGCTGGTAGAAAGAATCAGGCCTTTGTTTGTAATGTTTGGTCTTATACACAAAAAAAAACATGCATATATTCATGTAAAAAATGATTAATTAACTAATTATTTATATAAATAACAATACATTTGTGTATATTGTGCCAAAAGCTTTCTTCGTCTGTTTACTCATGTTACACCAAGTGCTGCAGTATGATTTACATGCCTCCATATCTTGCTGTAAATGATCCTGAGTCATCTTACAAAGCAGCCACATGCTTGTTGCGCCTGATGTTGACTGTGTATGGTGTCTCTATAACTAATGGAGCTGGGAGAAGAAGACATTGTCTGTCCTTTCACACAGCAAATTAGTGTCTGGGGGTAATACATTTGGCTCTGGATATCCATCCATCCATCCATCCATTAGTCCATCCATCCATCCATCCATTTATGTACAGTAGTACTTAATGATTATCCAATCAAAGGAGGGCAAAAACAATTATCCAAATCCAGAAAAAATGTAGAGGGTAGAGCCTCAGCAGACTCTACTGCAAGAGCAGAGAGATACACATGTACAAACAGTTCTACACTAATATCACTAATAGATATACACATGTACAAACAGTTCTACACTGATATCACTAATATACACATGTACAAACAGTTCTACACTAATATCACTAATATATATACACATGTACAAACAGTTCTACACTGATATCATTACATTACATTACATTACATTACATTTGGCTGACGCTTTTTAACCAAAGCGACTAACAACATGGTAAACAGTAAGTTTTAGAACAATTCTCACAATTTTAGGACAGTTTAAAAAAACATTAGAGTACAGTAAGAATAAGTGCGTCGGTGAGTGCTGTTTTTAACAGTTACTTGTCAGTTTAAAACGGCTGGTGAGTGCTAGGATCAGTAAGACTTGTTGTAAGTGTTGCTATGAGAGTAGATGTTCTCTAAAGAGCTGGGTCTTCAGGAGTTTTTTGAAAGTGGAAAAGGATGTCCCTGCCCTTGTAGGAACTGGCAGTGTGTTCCACCAACGAGGAACAACAGATGAGAAAAGTTTGGATTGGCTTGAGCGTACCGGTGGTAGAGCTAGACGTCGTTCGTCAGAGGAGCGCAGCGGTCTGGAGGTAGTGTAAGTCTGTATGAGGGCAGTCAAGTAGGTGGGAGCAGAACCGGAGACTACTTTGTAGGCAAGCGTTAGAGACTTCAATTTGATGCGGGCCGCCATAGGTAGCCAGTGTAGCTGGATGAGCGTTCTGGATCATCTGAAGTGGTTTCACTGCGCAGGCTGGGAGACCTGTCAGGAGGGCATTGCAGTAGTCGAGTCGTGAGATGACTATTGCCTGAACCAGAAGTTGGGTAGCATCTTGAGTCAAGTAAGTCCTGATTTTCCGTATGTTGTAGAGTGCAAAACGGCATGACCGGGCGACTGAGGCAACATGATCTGAGAAGTTTAGTTGGTTGTCAAGAACAACTCCTAGATTTCTTGCAGTCCTGGTACGTGAAACAGACAGGGAGTCAAATTTGATGTTGATGTTGTGGTGTATGGTAGGTTTAGCTGGGATGACCAGCAATTCAGTCTTTGAGAGGTTCAGCTGGAGGTGGTGTGCCTTCATCCATGTAGCTATGTCTGAAAGGCAATCCGAGATCCGTGCTGAAACCAGGGGGTCGTCAGGTGGAAAGGACAGATAGAGCTGTGTGTCGTCTGCATAGCAGTGGTATCACTAATATATATACACAGTTATACACTAATATCACTAATATATAGGCTACTAATATATACACATATACTAATACTAATAGTTATACACATACTAATAGACATACACATATACTAATAGATATACATACTAATAGATATACACATATACTAATAGATATACACATACTAACAGACATACACATATACGAATAGATATACACATATACTAATACAGCGGTTCCCAAACTTTTTTCGCCGCGGACCACCTTCTACATCCTGACTCGGCTCGCGTAGGCTACCCCCACCATCCGAAAAGTAACACATTCTATAGACGCATTCCAGGCATCATTAGCCGCCCTACATTATAACACAGTGGCGGACCGTGCGTTCAGTGGTTAGGCCTTCAATGATGACTATTTTTTGACAAAAATAATAATAGGGGGGCATTACGTGGCACTCCGTTCTACTGTTGTCCAGTAAAGACGTGCAATTTAGTCCATGTCATATTGAAAGTGAACACCAAGTGTACTCAAGTATGGGTTTGTGCAGACTAGGCTACTTTGAAATATTTAGGCTATCGGTTGCCTAATTTATGTTCATGACTCGCACGCACATATAGCTCTGATTACTCATGTGGAACTACATTAGGCTATCCTACAGTGTTTGCCAAACGTAGGCTATTTTGCGGTAGGCCTACACTATGAGAAAATGTCTCAACAGAAAATTATAAAAAAAAATGTCAGAACACCACTATGCTATTAAACATAAAAGTCACCAGATGTGTTGCCCTAATGCTGTTCTTGTTCTTGGTTAACCCGAGGTTTCCGTTAACCACACCCTTTATAAGTAGGCTACCACCCCTCCATTAACAATTCGAGACTATGTCGGCGTACCTGGATGATCCATACGACATCGGAGCGCAAATCGTGAGGTGCTCTCTTCGAGGGGTTTTAGAGACTGCCATATTTATATATATATATATATATATATATTCTCTATGAAGATATAGATTGTCAGTCAGTCGAGGGAATTCGTTATCTTTGTCAGATGATCTGGGCAGAAGTCTCTAATGTCACCCGTCATAGCAATGCCCTTACATGGACATTCATGTTTTCCATCTAATCGGTGATGCTGAACATCTGAGCAAGAATAGGCTACTGTATGTCCGAAAATAAATCGGACATAGGCCTAGCCTAGCCTACAGTATGCTGTTCATCTGAGCAAGAATAGCCTAAAATAAATCGGACATAGCCTAGGCCTAATAAATTAAAATCACAATTTTAACAAACTTGTTGAATTGAATGTCATATTACTGTAGCCTACCCTGCACATAAAGGCTACACATTTCCACAGCACCAGAATCCGACCGAATGCCTCCCTCAACCCCTTCCACAATCGGCCAACTCCTCTGCTACTGTAAAACACTCCTTACAGTAGTGTTCAAAGACACCTTTTTCTTGTTAGCTGTAAAACTGAGGCCAAGTGAAGGCTATAAGCATACTAGGCCTACATGTTTTCATAATTAAGAAATATTAATGCAAGCTATAACTATATAAACCTACTAGTGCGTTTCCCAAAAGCATCGTTGCTAACTACGGTAGCAACTAACATGGTTGCAACTATGTAAGTACGACACAACTGTTCCCCAAAACGATAGTGTGAACTATGGTGGTGGAACTTACATAGTAATGATGCATCGTGACACCGCGTCAGTGTTTCCCAAAACCATAGTAGCAACTAACGTTCGCAACCACTATCGTAAAGTTGTGTAGTTACAGCTACACCTCTCGACCTGTAGTATGTAGTAAGAAGCATAGTTGCTGGAGACAACGTAACCCTGATGACAGAACACGCAGCTGACAGATGGATGAGAGGTAGCCATTAAACGATCCCATAACATTGCTGTGGGATACCATACCATAGCATTGCTGGAGGCTACAATTGCACATTACTGGACAACGTTATGTGGTACAGTGGAAAGTGAAGTGTTGTGGAGTTAGCCTACAACAGAGCGGCCTGTGGTTTAGCATAGCTGCCAACTCTCACGCATTGGCCGTGAGACACACGCATTTGATTAGTTTCACACACTCACACGCCACACCCACGATTTCTCACGCTGAAGAGTCAACCCGGTCGGTCAGATGCCTGAAAAATGAGTTTAGCCTATAGATCTACCTGTTGAGCCACGGTTATGCTTTCACAGACGGTGAGAGGGTTCAAGAGCACCCCCTGTCTGTGGAATTTTCTAAATTTTCTCTCATTTGCGATGCTACTTCAAAAGCCATCCCAGGCGCATTCCCCCGGCTTCAGGTAGGCCTATGCTTTGAGTATTTTTCACGCTGAAGTGTCAACGTGGTAGGTCAAATACCTGGCAGATGAGGTTCAACTAAACTAAACCTATACATGATATCACACATCATGTGAACGAGCGGAATCTAAGCTTTCCAATGATATTAGCGCCAAGTTGCTGTGATAAATGGTTCGCGAGAAAATTATCATTGAACCGACGTGCAATTTAGGCTAATCATATTTGCATTTTGCACACAGTGCACACCCATTACTCTCGGTTGTAATATCTCACTAACCCTTCACACAACATGTGGCAAACCTAATATCACAATAAACAGCAAACTGTACCGAATACGAGGATATAAAGCATGCCTCTGTTTTTGAAATTGCAACACATTTCTACATAGCCTCATTGGGGCGAAATTATAATGTATTCTAATGTAAACTATTTGTCAGTAGGCCTACATACATTTTTGTAAATTGCTCAGTAGATTATCCCACTATCATGGTTCTTATATTGTCATGTTCTAGCCAATCCCACTTACACAGATAAATGAATATATTTATATTGCCATGCTTTCTAGTGACATTAATGCAAAAATATAAAGAAAATCAAATAAGGAGACACAAATATTGATATAAAGCCTGACATAAGCCATATGCAAACATTCACATCATGCAGATATGGGTACATCCTGAAAAAGGAATAGCCTGTAGGCTATGGCCATTACAATGACCAATATATTATCTTAAATGAACTAGCTGAAAAACACAGGTGACCACTTCTGCATAATTTCATGGAGTGCTGAACATTTCTGAACTGTGAAATGGACCATATGTTTTTGTGGTTGTGAACTTATTGCAATATCACCATAACTATTCCACCTGTGTATGCATGGTTATAATTCTGAAGTGCAAAATAGCTTAGGCTACAGCACAAATATTTCCATAAAAATAAGCAAGTCTGACCTCTGAATTTATTTTTAAAAGTGCACCAGACTATAGCGTGTGTGCTTTACATGAGAGAGGTCAGGGGTTCAAGACTGGATCGATGGGTATGAGGTGAGTATGCCTGTGGAGTGGGGTTTGTGTTGTATCTTGTCTGATCACAAGCTATGTTTAGCGGGTGTATAAGTTAGGCTACTCTCAGTTATTATATGATCTTGATATTTGAACACATAGCTGAATTATGTTGGTACAATGACATTGGAGAATGCTGCTGTGAAGTTGAGTAGCCTCTCGCTTGGAGAACTTTAAGACCTCTGGGACTTGAGTGAGCATGCAGAGTGCTGTGGTCAGTGTCAAAATGTGACATGATTTTCACTGATTTAACTTGTCCTTCATGGCCCAGGTATGGGTAGGCCTGTCATGGGAGGCGGAAAAAATGGTAAGTTGCCTTTGCTTTGTGACCTTTCAATCTGTGTATGTATTTTGATGTCATGGCTCATAGGGAACATGTGTGTGTGTGGGAGGGATCATGGGGAGAAAGTGATGGTGGGAAAGTTAAGTACATTTACCCCCTCACCCCCACCAAACTAAAAGAAATGTAAAAAACATAAACAAAAGGGGAAAAAACAGGGAATGTGGCAGGGAATTGTGGGGTTTGGGTGTTTAGGGGCCAAAGATATGTGCAACTAATTCCCAGTGTGCTTCCAGGCCAGCAGGAAGGTGTGCAGCAGCCACCGGAATGACCTCTTCCACCTCCTCCACTAACAGCTCCTCATCAGCCGGCAGTGGGATGTGATCCTGAAGGGCCATGTTGCAGAAGCGACGTCACCAAAACTACACTGCACGCCTTTGCAGGATGGAGCTTCAGGCCACCAGCGGATTTGCTCACACACCTTTCCACATGCCCAGGGCCCTCTCCACAACAACGCGGGTCCGGCTATGGGCGTTGTTGTACCGCGCCTCTGCCTTGCTATTGGGCTCCTAGATGGAGCAGTTGACATGCTTGTATTATCATAGGGGGTTGATGGAATAAAGTAGGTCTTGAAATGTCAGTGCACTCAGGGAATATAGACATGCATTTGAAAACAACAGTATAGACTTTGCTACTATCTCAGCAGCAGAAGGCAACAACATGAGCAGCACCTACAGTAACACTGTGTGTGTGTGTGTGTGTGTGTGTGTGTGTGTGTTGGTACAGCTGGCGCAGATCCTTCAACCATTTGAGCATTGAAACATTTGTGCTATGTGAACTGTCATTTTGTGGTTGTGATTCAACACCCAACTTCATAACTACAATGGATGAAAAGTAATGGTAAAAAAACTGTATCTGTGCATTTAAAATATCATGAAATACTTGTGTGTGGTAACAGTATTCAGTTTTCAGTGTCACAATGAAAACACATAACAAGGGCAACATTGGAAAAATGCTGCATAAAGGCATGACAAAATCCCATTGAAATGAAGGGCAATCATACAGTAAAGTATTCATTTATATAGCGCTTTTAGAGTGAAAGAGTGAAACCCAAAGCACTTACACAACAACATGTTGTTCAACATTGTTCATATTACATATCCATATTTATTCTGCTCTTACTGTAAGGTAACTGCTAAGATACTGCACATATTTATATTTCATTTATATTACTCTAAATCACCTTCTGCAAACCAACTGTATACTACTGTCTACATGGCACTATATTTCTTGTCCTGTCTATGCACCTGTCTATACTTTATATATCACATTGCACTTTTCTGCCTTTTTGGCACTTCTGGTTAGATGCAAACTGTATTTGGTTGTATTTGTACTTGTGCTCTGCGCAATAACAATAAAGTTGAATCTAATCTAACCATGCCAATTTTCATAGAACATAATATACATTTATCCTAAGCCTAGGCTAGTAAGCATATGGTCTCCAATCAGTAGTTAATACTAGGACTACAGGTTCTAAACGATCATAGGAATATTTAGTGATTGAGCCTATCCAAGATTCCAAAACCATTGTTAAATGATCATTAGCTAAGCTCGAACCTACAACTACAAAATCCGAAATGCAGAGGGCTATCCTTTCACGCCACCTTGTCACGCTACAACAAATGTAAATATTGACCAGTATTTAGCCTATAGGCTATTCGGTGTGTTTCATTAAATGTGTAACTTATTTGTTCACATTTGCTCGGTTGGCGATTTATGCTTCACTGATTAGGCTAATTAGTAGGCTACGTTCAATAGACTGTGACGTTATTATTAAAATTATCATTATTATGTTATGCCTATTATTATTATTAATAGCCTAATATATATATTTTTTTTTAAAAGCATACATAGCCTAGGGCCTATTGAAATTACTGCCTATTGTTGTAATAAGTATTATTATTATTATTATTATTATTATTGATATTATAACTGATGGGCCCAGGAAACGTCATGCAATGTCAAATTTCATTACTTTTTTACGTATTGACTTCATGCGTTCGGCTTTAACCGACAGAGCCCGACATTCTCGAACACATCTGCAACCATTGTAGTCTGAACTATGTTGGTTGAAACCAACATGGTTCAAACTAACAAAGTACTATGTAAGTACGACGGTTTTGGGAAACAGTCGTAACTTACATGTTGGTTAGTTGAACGATGCATCGTACCACGTTAGTAAAAAGCTGTACGGGAAACGCACCCCTGAATAATATGTTTGTGTTTCATTTTCACTTCACTTCATTAGGCATACACTAAATCAGTCAATGGGGGCTACTTAAACATTCAATTATTCTATTACTGTAATCTATATGCCCACTTCTAAATTGTGTTGCATCTGTAGGCCTTTCTATGAACTCAAAATAGGCAATTTAATTATTTCAACTCATTTCAGACATTCTGCAAGCTATTAATCCTCCGTAACACATATTTGAAGAATATGTGGAAATAAAACTTTACTTTTAGGCATTTAGGCTACCCGATCTGCAATACGTTGCCAACAGCCTTGCCTTGCTTTGTTCACTGCCGACGTATTTGATTTTTGTCGTAGAGTGGGTTTTAATTCCTCATAACTTGGCATAATAATTGTGCATTCCTCATCCGTAAAATAAGGTGATCGTGTCATCATTGAAAGTGGTGACTTGCGCTGCAACCCGCCCCTTTTATGTGAACGCGCACAAACTCCAATTAGGTTAACCCCGGCTCAACAAATCAACTTCATAATCAGCGTCGTAGTACCGGTAACAAAGTAACCCTGGGTTACATCTGGGTAGGTTAAGCTCCCTTCGTAGTACAGGCCCCTGTACTACAAGTCTATGTTATCAAATAAACATGAAACAAAACTTACCAATTCCTGCATAGGTTACCAGCTACGTACAGAGCTAGCTGACGTTATGTGCATCTTGCTGACATGTAGTCCAGGGGGGTATTCCAGAAAGCAGGTTTACTGGCTTAACTGGGTATGTTAACCCAGAGTTAGCGGTAAACCTGGGATTTCAGTTCCAGAAAGCTCAAAAATGATCAGGCTATGTAAGTAACTATGGTAACATAGGCTCTGAACTGAACTGGGTATGTAAACCCAGAGTAAACGGTAAACCTGGGATTTCAGTTCCAGAAAGCTCAAAAATGATCAGGCTATGTAAGTAACTATGGTAACATAG